>NC_133946.1:4026143-4223643 GCF_031877795.1 Strix aluco | reverse complement strand
TGCTTTAAGTGCAGTATCCTGGATCTATAATACAGCAATATGATCACAGAGACTCTTTCCTGCTTTATGTCTTGTTATTCTTGTGGCCATGAAAACCACCAGTGGTGTTGTTTAGTAAGTTGTTTCCTATGTTTGTATGTCCATCATGATTTCATTTCAAAAAGTCTTATCATCCTTATCATTCTGTTACAAAGATTGCTAAATCTATGACATTCAGTGAGCTTATAAAGATGACGATTTAATGGGTGAATTTCTCAGGTGAAAAGGACCATACAGGATACCAGATAGTCTCAGGTACAGAGATGTTTGTCAATCAATACGAAATAGCTGCTGTAATAGTAATGACTGTATGCTAACTAATAACTGAACACAATCCCTAATATTTATTCTGATTTAGGAAATAGAGTGTTTCTTAAGTGTAACAGCTTTAGAAAACCCATAGAAATCTTTCTCCTGAATTCACTGGATTACATACTACAGTTATTGTTAGTTATTGGAGGATACCATTAATTAGTTGATTTGGATTGGATTACCTGGTTTGCTGGGAAAGACAGACTTATTAGAAAGGTCAGTAATTTATACTACTACAAAAATTCTTTTGTTCAGCCCAGGAATGACCTAGTTTTGCCTTTTCTTTTATATCCCTATGAAACTCAGAGATGCAGAAAGTAGGGCAGAAGATACTGATGAGACATTTGCCCAAATAATGTGGTCAGTTGCTGTTACGTTATTAACTAAGTTCTTATTCAAGGAACCAGTTCTCAACCTAAAGTACTGTTGAGTGAGAGCATGTGCGCAAGCACAATAAACTGTTAAGAACAGATATTCCTATAAAAGGATTGACTTACAGTTTGGCTTACTTTTCATCTGATATTATTATTGGTGTGCAGATATGTTAAACTGATTGTTTTATGATGTTGAATGAACTCATTGTAGTCTGGTATTGAGATTGGTTGTAGACTGTGGAAGCGATAGCAAAGCATGAAAAAAATATTTTTTTATAATTACAGCAAACCAAAGCATTTCATATTCTTCCACTGCATATTTTGAAGTGAAAACATCTTTGTATTCTATGTCTCTTGTCAAAAATACGAAGCTTTAATATGTCAGTGCCGTCTATTCAAATGGAAAGAACCATTTAGATATTTTTTTCCTTTAGAGCCTCATCTTTTTCCAGTGCTGTAGCTGTTCCCCCTGGCAAGTTCCAGCCACATTCAAAATATTCAAATAAGATTGTCTGATAAAGTTGCCTGATCTCTTAGGTTTTTACTTATTTATAGGAAGAAATGTTTAAATGGTATTTAGAAGAAATAATTATACAGGGAGTACAAAATATATATTTCTTACTGGTATGTCTTCCCTCCCTCCAACCTGTTTTCATACTATAGGTCAGGACTTAACAGCTCTCAAGAGTGTCTGGCTGAATAGCAGCAGGCTTCTAAATCTCAAATCAAGTGCTCTTCAAAGCACCTTACTTCTCTTGAGATAAAAACTTGAGGCAGGTTTTTCTATCTGGCCTATTCATCAAGTATAGTCTACTGAATTGTTGACATTTCTAAACACTAAAGGGATTTTAAAGATCTTATTGCTCTAAAGAGACTTACTTGTAGTAGGGAATAAAGAAGTGAAATGAAAAAAATACTGACACATGAAAAGTACAAAACTAAATAGCTGCTAGAAACAGCTGAAAGCAAATAACTGTAATTTGACATATAGTTTCTGTACAAAACACATTTTTGATGCAGGAATATGCTCAAATGTTCAGCCCTTCCCCCCAACTTCCAGATAAACAGTAATGTTTATTTTAATCTCAATTAGTCACAAAAGTCTTGCATTTAATGTGATACTAGTTTCTGTCATTCATATTTAATATATTTGTTTCAGTTTACACTGGGTCCTACTGCCTTAGATAGACTCAATTTAAAAAGGAATTAGTGTGACCTGTCTTTTAACCTTTCCCCAGCAACTTCTTATTCTGTGCTTAAACTTCCTTTAAAGCATTGGTTTGCCAAAGGGTAGTCAACATGACCACTTGATCACCAGTGTGATTTTTATATTTTTTTGTATAAGCAATATCAATCACTGAATAAAAATATGCCACGGTATGTTTTCATACCAAAACAGGTTGATCCAATATTACAGATTTAAATTACACTTCAGAGATTTCTGAAGTCTTAAGATTATTTGGCAATAATATTACAAAAGGCTTTGTTAGCTGGAGTTTTAAACTGTAGCCCTTATGAGTCCTGGGGGATTAATACTGAAAATAAGAGATATTAAAATATTAATTTTATAGTGTCTACATCCTACCTGGGAGTTACAGGAACTGAACATACTTCCTATTTCAGTGCCAGTTTTTAGGGTAAGAAGACAATGATAAAATTTATTTTTTTTTCCCTCATCTGTCCTGGTTTTTGCCTTAGCGTGGAGCATCTGACAGTGGCATTTGCCATTGCAGAGCTGAAGTTTCTAGCTTGTGAAAAGCTGCAAACGTAAACAAACTGGTCATCTGTTTAGCAGCCTTGGTTTGTAAATGTGCAGAATTTTGTAAACTAGCAATACATTTATATACACTAGCAATAATTTGTGTTTCTCTACACATAATAATCCTGCAAGGCAGACTCAGAAAATACCTGTAGCAAAGAAGAACCTGTCCATGCATGAAAAGCAAAAGAGTTTTAAAAAAAAAAAAAAAAAAGATAAAAAGCTCCAGAAAATTAGTCTGCTTGAAACAGCTATTAAATTGTTCCTATCTCTGAAGCTTTACAAATGTGCTAATTGTTGTGTTCTGGTCATGTAATATGTTTCTGCAGGAAGTTAAGGCGCTTTCCTGTTGCCGAAGCCCTAGTGCCTCCCGGGGGAGGGACTGGCGGGCTGTGTAACATGGGGTAATGAATCTTCCCTTTGGGCAGCACGTGCTCCAGGTCTGAACGCCCAGAAATGCTTCACAGATGTGCTGGGCTGCCTAGCAATGGAAATTTTCTAATTCTAGCTGACCTAAAAAAGTAAATAGACTACTGAGCATAGGGCTACTCCCAGTATAAAACAACAGTACCCCCCCAGCTAGCATTTACATTTTGCACCCCTATGCACTCCTTCATAACCAGCAACTTGCCAAACCTGTGACACTGGTCTCTTGAAACAGAGGCATTCAGGCACATATTGTATGGGTGGTTTGCATTATGTAGTTGAATGTAGAACAATACTGCTCACACTGTCTCAGTGCTTTCTAGAGCAATGCTGCTTGCCTTGGAGCGATTCTGGAGGTAGACACACTGGCCATTATCAGTAACGCATATGCAGTCATCAGTAATGTGTACATTTGCATGTATAGTTACATATTGTGCTTGTGTTTGTACACACAACTCCAACTGAAGTATAGGAGGAAATCAGCATTGTCTATACAAAATCTAGAAAAACTGCTGAGGCAGCACTGGGGCACCCCACAGCTGGACTGGTCCAGAGTCTCAGAGCAGCTCCCATTTTCTTCATTAAACTCTAAATCTCACAGGATCTATAGAGACTAGATACTTGAAATCAATGGGAGCTTGTAGGCAATAATGTATTTTAGCAATAGCTGGCAGAACTATTCAGAAATAGCTGGCAGAACAGTTCCATTCAGAAATCTGTATTTCTGTTGTCCCTTTTTTGAGTTGGCAAATCAGGCATTGAAATGCACTTGTAATGGAGACTTGCCACTGCGAGTTACCTGTCTTGTAGCATAACCTTTCTGTGAAGTGTTGAAATCTATCTGGACAACTTTAGCAAGAGGCAGAATAAATTTTATCAGTTATTTATGTTTGTTGCACAACCCCAGATAAAATGGTGGTTTTTTAATGGATATATTAATGAGTTTCCTGAAATGTGACAAAATATGTAAACTGAGACAGAAGCTTGATAGATTACAGTGAACTTTAACAGATAGCTTTAGATGTGAACTCAAATATTTGGTTAGTTTCCCAGCTTAGCTGAAATTTTAGAGGGTGACAGTAACACTGTAATATGTTGGACCTTCTAGAACAGATGCTTCTGTCTCTGAATGCTATTTCTCCCTCCTCCTCACTTACACAGCTTTTGTTTGTACACACAGTGTCTCGAACACTTCTCAAGCTTCCCAGCAAAGAGACCCAAGTTGTTGTAGAGCAGCGTGGGCATTGCCAGCAACTCTGGAACATTTCCAGTGAGCCATCTGTGATTTGATATGAAATCCGTACTTTGTGGCACATTACAATGTCGTTTAAAGAAAGAGGAGATATAGTGGAGGCACTGACTCAGTGAGAAGCTTCATATAGTTGTAGGACTGAATTCCTCTCCTTGACCTTTTACACTCCAAGTTAAGAATTTAGTTTAAGCTAGTCATCCAGGTTTCCTGAATAATCAGCAGAGCTGGGCAAGCACTTACAAGGATGATTCATCTCATCCTAAGGATATAATATAGGTTAGACTGAATGGCTGACTTGTAGACAGCTGCAATTAAGTTGAATGAATCCATCAGGGAAGAGAATGTGACATTAACATTAGCATCCAGCCAGACTATCCTGAGAGCCCCAGAATTACTCAGACTTGCATCACAAGTCTCACACTCCTCTTACGTAAGCTCAAGGAGGAGAAATTCAGCAAAAAGAACAGATCTACAGGAGAAATGTTACCTGCTTTCTTTGGACATAGGCAATACCATCAGACTCATGAACTGCTATTGGAATTTAGAACACTATTTCCCTTCAGCATTTAGACAATGTATTCCAATCTCATTAGCACACCTAGATAATATATCTCCTCCTGCCCTCCATCTTTCCCTTCACTCCATCTTCTCTTCAGCCCTTTGTCACTTAATTTCTTCTCCCATGCTTGTTCTCTTTCACTTGCCTTTCTGTGCAATATTTTTTTTCAGTTAGAAGGAATAAAAAAAAGCTTTGGCATTAATACAGTATTTATATATCATGACATTTTTCCTTCTGCCTGGGTATTTTATCTTTCACTTCTTCCTTTTTACCCACTTTGTGTGTTCTGACTGTAAACTCTTCCAGACAGAGACAGTCTTTCAGTATGTCCTTGATAAGAGCTGATCAGTAAGTATTACAATGGTATGCTATGTAAGTATTTAGTGCAGTTCTGAGTGTAAGATAACCATGTAGTTCTCTGAATTTTGGATCAGACAAGCAGTTGAACAGCTGTAGTCCTTGGATAGCCTATAACGATCACTGATTAATCCAGCCCCCTTTATATAACACAGGGAGCTGCTTCATTATGCAGAGACTACGGTTATAATATAAAACGGGTCTGTTACTTGTATGTGTGATTTAAAGCACTCCGTGGTGCCAAACACTCAGCATTCTCAAGTGTCAGAGAAGGTAAATCTTCCTGATATATTTATCTTTCCCTTGTGTCCCTTCACATGTAGTATCGTCTTTAACACATCTTGGAGTTTTCCTTTGGAATTAAAGTGTCTGTTCAGTCAATTGTCTGTACTTTCTTTTCCTGTCACTGAAAAGTAGTGACTAATGCTGCACATGCAAAAACCCACCCATCTCTACTCACATGTTACTGGAACTTCTTCAGCCATCTGAAATCCCCTGGAGATTCATTTTACATAAACATGTACAGAACTGAATTTTATTGGTAGAAATATCACTGAAAGATTTTCACTTTGGAACAGCCAGTGTTTAAATAAACCAAGTTTTAAATTCAGACTCAGGAATTCAGATTTTAAGTACTTTGCGTAGTTTTCTGGTCAGAGAACAGAAACAGGACCATGTGGCATATCCAAACAAATTAGCACAGTTTGAATTTAATTGTCCTGGATATTATCATATCACTTCTGTAAAGCAGATCCACTGGGAAGCTGCACTGAAGAGGCACATATTAAGATTCAGCATTCTGAAATGTAAAATGGCTTTTACAAAATCTATCACAAAAAGAAGTGGGTTTATTAATGGTTCTTAATTTTGCCAGGTGTCTTTAAAGTCACTGTTTAAATAATCTCTTTGTAGTACTGGAAACCCACAACAAAACATCACTGTCCTGCAAATGAGGTGAAAGTGAGAATTACCCTGGTTTTATTTTCCATTCTGTAAGTGATGGAAAATAAGAGTTTTAGAATTGTGTTCAAGTATTTTAAGTATTATTAGCCATATATAAAAAATTATTTTCATATTAGCAATGTGTCCTTTAGCAGACAGACAGGGATATGTAGGTAGAAGTATATTTATCAGCTATTCTTAGTGGAAGAGCCGCCTCTCAACACCTGATGTTAACAATAATTAATTTTGACGTCTCAGATTATGCTTCACCTTAAAAAAAAAGAAATAGGAAATGCATATGGTAAATGTGCTTATTTTAACATGCGTTGATATAGTTGTGATTAGTTATAAGTCAATCACCGTTACCTGAAAAGTAGAAAAATTTAGAATGCTCTTTTTAAAAGTCAAGTCTTTTGTCTTTACAATCAGTTTAGAAAATGTATCCATTGCTGTAATTTAAAAATAGCAATGTGAATATAGCAGAACAAGAAGAAATTGAGTTCATGTCCATTATACAGAAAAATGGTTACTAATTGGTTTGTCTCCTGAATTTGTTAAAATCCTGAGAAAATTGTAACATGAACAGAAATCTAAGAGTTTCATAGTAAAAGAGTTTAAAAATAGTTTGCCTAAGACCTAAATGCAGTTATGGAAGGGTAGTTTGGCACCATTCTCTCCACAAGATAAATATTGTAGATTGTGAGACACTATCACTATCTGTGAACCAAATTTCAGGACTATTACAAGATTTCTGCCTGACATGTGTCTAGGCTGTCTGGAATAACTTTTCTAGTCCTTGCTGTGGGAACTTATAATGTCTTCAGTGGTAAAGAGCTTACTGTTTTGTCACTGAGAAGTGAATTTACATTAACTCAGAAGTATTTTTAGGTTTTGTGGCATTAATAAGAATTTTACCTCTTTTCGTAGCCATATTGTCAGATTTTTATATGAGTTGTTAGAAAGTTATGTCAACATAAGTGATATGTCACTCCAGTAGACTACATATCATATAAAAGAGAATTCATTTCATCATAATACACATATCGAGTGTCTCTCAATTGGCAAACTTGGCAAGAGAATAGGCCAAAACTTATAGTCACCTCCGTGTCAAATATTTGAATAGACTCTTCTCTGTAGAAGAAATTTAGTTTCATACCTGCACATCTTTGTGTTTATATTAAGCCCAAAAGTAATAGTTTGTTTTTGCCAAGAAGACCAGTTAGTTACTGTGCTTGATGATGACCTGTTAAGAAAGCAGTAAGGTCATTGACTATCAAAGCCAAGATGCTCCTGAAATGTGTATCTCTTAAGGAGTTTGTAACCATTTGGCAGCTACCTCAGTTAGAAATGCAAGATGTGACCTGTGGGGACATCAGGTAAATCGGGACCTCACCTCGTAAGCATATTGCTGTACCCTTGAAGCTGTGGCTCGGGGCACCGCAGAGAATCAGTGCCACGTGTTGCCATTATGTTGAAGGTATACCCAGTGTACCTGGCGAGCTCAGCCACCGCTGTTAAATCCTTCCCCCGCTGCCCAAATAAGAAGAGCAGAGCAGGTACAAAAAGGTAACTAGGGTCAGCCACCAGTGCTGGTGACTGCCAGACAGATCCAAGTCCACTGTCAAGCTGAGAAGTCAGAGCAGCAGGTCAGGATCATACCCGGCTCAGCACAGCAGTAGCACAGGAAAATGGCCAGGGCTGGAGCACAGCGCAGCTCCCCAGCAAAGTGGGGAGCACCTGGCAGGGCTTTGCTGGCTCCTTCTTGCACAGCTCTTTCTCACCCAGCAACCCAGTTTGGGGGTGCGCAGCTGCATTGTATCAGAGCTGGCTGTGAGCACGGGCAGCTAAAGCCTCCAGTTTGGGACAGTAGTCTGCACTGCAAAGATAAAGAGACAGCTTAGTGGCTGTGGAGTAATTTGGCATCCCTCCACTGGCTCCCTCTTTTCTTGAGATGTAAGTTGCTTGTTTTCTTTTCCAAAGGCCTCCGTGTCCTTTTCCCCAGCCTGCCTGTGAGACCTTATTCATTATCAGGAAATCTATTTCCAATCAGGTAATGGTGACAATCACTTGACAGTTTGATAATTTTCAAGCAAGTAATGGGGTTCTTCACTCTAAGAGGAGGTTTTATAAAGCTGCATTACCAATCTCCTGCTTTCTCCTTAAAACCCACCTTTTTTTTGTTACCTACAAAAATGCTGAGGTCTTTTCCTAGGTACTGTGATAATAGAAATAATTACTAGTAATTATAAATGAGTTAATAATAAAAAGACATAAAAGGGAAAACAATGCAAGGCGTGCACTATGGGCATCAGAAGCAGAAGAGGAAACAGTAACAGGAACTTGGCCTCTGTAACACGGACTGTTCCTGTTCTCTCTTGTGTGGGCTTTATGGTATGGCAAGAGTTCTGCTTCAAAGAGAAATAAGTAGGATATAAAGCTCCCCAACTAGGAGTCTGCATCTTTCATTTTCCCAACATTCCTAAAATTCTTCTCCCCACCCCCCTCTTCCCCCTAAACCAAATCCCTTCAGCTTTGGTGACTTCAGTCTTCGTGGAGTTGTAGCAAATGGAACTGGAAGGGATCTAGAGAGGTCATTAGCCCATCTCCCTGCCCCAAGGCAGGACTGCAGCCATATTATACTAATAAGCAATTTTTTTGGTCAAAGATCCAAATAAATGGAATCGTAAATATTTTTTTTTTTAAATTTAGTTTGGGGAAGTTTGGGCTCAGTTGTTAAAGTTTCATGTAGCTATTAGCAGAGTCACAAGGTTAACTTTAGTGGAATTACTTTAATATATGTCAAATTAAGAACAAACTGCCACCTCTTTTTTTATGAGATTCAATTATTTTGCATCACTATGTTATTATGTATTTGTTTGCTACAGTATTACACTTTAATAGCTACCAAAATATTACAATTATTTTGGAGTAATATGAAGAAGAATTACTTTGGGTTTAGATTTTTGCCAGTATATGTATATCTGCTTATCATATTCTTGCTAAGCATTTTTATACTTTTTATTGCTTAAAGCATTTTACAGAATATGTGATTTTAGTAGCCCTCAATTAATTTTATGAAATTTTGCTGTATCTTGAGTGTCTTCCACCTCAATTATTTCTGAGTATTTTAGCCAGTGTAAAAACAATCTGCACAGACACACATTTCCTCAAATCTGAAAAGTAATTATATGTTTATATCATGTAGGTGTAATACTGGATTTCACTAGTTGCCTCCACAATGCAGTGCCAGTCGATTCCTCAGAAGAATATGTGTAGCTTATGTGTATAGTTGTATAGTAATCAGTTCTTTAACATCATCTCTAACAGCTAGCTCTTTGTTTAACATGTCATTGGTTACCTTGGTTCAGTCATATGCTTTTTACTTTATTTTCAACCCCTTTTATAGTCAGTTAAAGCCTGCGTACTGTTTCTATGCATTTTGTAACCGAGGTATAATCAACATCAGGAGAGGTTGTTAGTAAAACTGCAGGTCAGGCCTCTTAATACTGAAGAGAGAAATAGTCTTACATTGGAAAGTCTGTTTTTTGGAATAAATCTGTAGAACAGTGCCCTTGATACAATCAGCTACACTGGCAAAAGCACTTGCTAGTATTTTTGTCTACTAGGGATTTTGTTTGTTTAAAAAAATAAATTACACCCCAACAAAATATACCAGCCCACTGAAAGTTCCTAGAATAGCCATGGCTTGGATCTTTACATCCCAGTCTTACAAGGCAGAGCAATGTCTGAAAACTGTCATCACTGTATTGGACTGATTGCTCCGTGTCCCTTCTGGCCTGTCATTTTACATATTCTTATCTTCCACTGGTACTGGGATTTTTTTTCCCCATGGAGAACAAATAAAGTAATTAGAAGTTTTCTTCAGGCAAAGGGAGGAGCAGAGGCAAGGTATGTAATAAGTTTTGTCTGAACTGTTTTCTTTCGTAATGCATGCCCTACAGCTGTGTGCTTAGCTGGGTTCGGTGTAATTGTTCCTAGCACCGCAAAGCCTTCGGGACCTGCCCGGAAGAGAGCAGGCGGGAAGCACCAGCACTCACATCATGCCCCTTCCCTAGCTATGCCTTGTACAGTAATAACCTTCTTCTGTAGCCAGTTATTTCTTAATCGAGTGAATGAAGCTTAGAGTCGGATTCTGAAGATCCTAAGTTTAAACCTTTCTGCCAGCCTGCATGGGTGAAAATAGTGATCATGTGATCATGTAATTAAACACACTATAATAACACAGATATACAATTAACTTTGCACAAAGGAAGTTTACTCCAGCATTCCCTAGTTTTTACACTGACAATCTTTACCTTTCTTTGATACAGGCTTTAAGAAATTATCACAAGGAGGGCAGTTGTAGGATCCTATTTTCACTTGCCTATTTACTTTTGCCAGACTATGACCATTTTCCCTTAAAATAATGTTGCCCTGCCAGCTTGCTGTGGACTACAGGAAGTTCTGTGTTTATCCACACAGTGGAATATTTTAGTGACAATCTTCAATTATTTAAAAGAGCAAATGAAAATACTCAATTTTGTGTCTAGCATTTATGTCAGGGACATGTTTCTGCTATCCTGTGAAAATTCACCTGTCTGGTCCAGGCACACTCCGTTCTGCATATTCAGCTCGACCCTTTTCCAGGGAGGTACCTGCTTTTCAGACCAGAGGGTGAGCCACTGCCTGTGCCCACACTCTGATCAGGGGACACCGGGGCAGAGGAGGGGAGCAGGGGCAGGACAGGGGGATGGAAAGCAGTGCCAGCAGGAGAAAGAAGGGCAGGTCAAGGTGGGAAGGGGAGGAGGACAAAATAGGGGATGAGGAAGACAAGGGGCTGAGACAAGGAAGGGTGGCCTGGTGCTGAATTTGGAGCTAGGCATTAGGAACGGGAGGAGGGGATGGAATATGGGCAGAAAAGGGCAAGAGAAACCCAAGACTGGCAGGAGTAGGAATGAAGAGCTTGGAAGTAGAAAGCTGAGACTGGCCAGGGCAGGGGCTGGGGAGTGCAGCTAACCAGAGAAAGGGCGTTTTTGTCATGAAGACCAGTTGCAGGCTGGGAGGCCCGGGCAACGAGAACTGGGATTGCTGATGTGAGCAAAATCAGCCTGATTCTTATCAGACTGATAAGAGAAAGAGAGATTGAAAGGGATGGAGGTCACAGCCTCAGAAATAGCAGAGAAGTCTGTCCACCAGAAAACATTTTGTCCTAAACTGGGACTTTAAATGTGATTGTTTCTCTGTGGTCAGCAGATATCTGTGAAAATGTCTGATCGTTCTGTAATGCTGGTGTTCAAAAAGGATCACAGCCTATTCATGCTATCACTTACTGCCTTAGTTCAAGTGACCGCAACGTCCCTATTGGTGCCAAAAATAAAGGCCTGTTGTTTAACCTGTGGATGTCTGTATAATGCCGTGCAATGAATTTCCAGTTTGTTTGTGGTTTAAAATTTAGAATATTTTTAATGGTGTTAAAATATCTAATAGGATTAATATTGACAGCCCTGTTTATATTTTTCAGCTGCACACAGAAGATGTAAGGAATGATATTATGAAATGCCTGTTCAGGCTTTATTCAGAGGTGGCGTGTTGTGTGTGCTGTGACTCAGATCTTAATGGCAGGATAATACTCAGTTGTTTGCAGAGGACCTAGTGTTGTTTATTGTTCAGAATACCTCTGATCTGAGGATGAATGTGGCATACACAGTGAAGTATGCTTCCTGGAGAACCAGCAATTTGTTGTAATGTTTGAAAATTGGGATTGTAGAGAGGGTGAGGATTGAAGGAGGGATGGTCTTGTAATTAAGACGATTGAAGAATATCATGAAAGGTATGATGTGTCTCTGCATATACCACTGAGCTTCTGTATGATCATGTCACTTCAACCCAGCATTTTTATTTCTATACTCTTATTTTGTGTCTCTTGCTTTCTGAGTGCCTGACTTGGGGTTCTTGAAGAAATTCTAAGCACTCACAGCTAAGCACTCACAGCTGCAAATGAAGTTAGCATTTGATCACATGAAACACTGTACAACACTAAACGTTCTGGAGAAGCAAGTCCTAAATGCCTCAGATTGTGTTTCTGAAATTAGTAGATACCTTTTGCCATGTGTATTATGTGCCTCAATTCCCTGTCCCTAAAATGAAGGTAACTTTGCTGCCTTATCTCACGAGAATATTGGGAAAATAACACAGTTGGTATTTGTGAAGCATTCAAGTGCTATATACTGACATGTGCTATTGAAAAGCCATTCTGTCTTCAGAACAAGGTTTGAATAGTGTACAATAAATAAGTCAGAAAAGTTCAGAGTAAACAGTGACAAGAAAACAAAATACTGAATAGCCAGTCACTAAATGAGCAGTGTGCATCCTCTTCACTGAATAAGATGGGGGAAGAATACATGCGTGTATAATGAAACACTGTATCATAACAAATATGTCTGTAAAAGCCTAATTCAGTCCCACCATCCAATCAGAGAATCTTTAATTTTTACTTTTCCTATCTGAGTCTTTGCAAATTTATGAATATTCTTCTATTTTATGTTTATAATGCATATTAGCAAACAAACACAGCATTGACTAAGAGGCTGTGTAAATACCAAAGATTTTTTTTCTTTTGACCACGCTTTAAGTCCAGGCCAGTGTGACAGGGTTTACAGTTGTTCCCTATCTGTGATATTAGTTAGTCCCTGCATATGATGAGTTTGCTGAGTCTCAGTTCTGTTTGCTCTTCATCACCTTGCTCTGAATCCATTTGGCAGACCAGGCAAAAGGGTCCATAATTGCAGGAGGAAGACAGCGATACTACATTTCCCACAGAGGAAGCTGCCCCTCCTGCTCCCCGGTGAGGGCAGATAGGTGAGGACAGTGAGTGGGAGAAGGTTGGAGTAGTTCACTCGTCTCTCCACCTCCCACATACCAGATACCCTGTACCCTGCTGGCAGAGTACTGTACACTTTTTTGGAAAGAAAATGTGACTGAAAGATCTGTCAAGTGCTCCCCTGCACTTCCAGGCTTTTCCTCATCCTTCATTTTGCAGTGGTTGCAATCCAAGTGGTACACTGGCTCTTTCCTAGGGAACGTTTTTCTTGGCAGACAAACAAGATAGGCACATGCCCTAGTTTATATTGTATTGATGCAGAAATGAGGCATCACGGAGCACAGTTCACATCCACAGCCATGCTTAACCTTCTTAGGAATAAGGGAAAAACTAAGTGAAGGATACCATACCACAGCCCTGATTTATTACAGTGAAAGGTAAGAGCTGCATAGTTATTAAATGGTATACGTGGGGAGTGGGTTTTGATACATAAATTGTGCTTCATAGGCAAAGTGCTACAAATAAATACACACATTTTTCCTATTTCAACACTGAGGTATGTCATCTCACCCTGGGCACAGGCTTTCCTACTGCACATGCATTACTTTAAACATTTCCTTCCCTTGGAGAAGACAACAACCCCGCACACATTCTCCTCCCTGTACTGCCCACAACCAGGAGTGGCCGGTGGTGGGAAGCACTTTGCAGCACCTCTCAAGTTATGCCTAATTGCACAGTCTCAAAACCAGCAATGAATTGAACAGTCAGCCTGCTGTAAATACAGATAATTCTTACGCTTTTTAATTGAATTCTTATCCTACAAAAGTTGCAAAGGAATTGAATAAAAGGCAGCTGTATTTGCGTCTTGTGATAAAAGCAAAAACATAGCAAAAGCAGAGAATAAGGATAGTCCACACCGCCTCCTAATATAGTGTTGCAGCCATTACTGTTACTCTGTTCCCTTCAGAAGCATGTGCATTTTAAAAGAAGAGCCACACAGTTTAGCCTTTGCCTACTAAATCTTTCAAGAAATGCGCTACTTCCTTGATACCAGTTTCATAAATTATTGCACTGTGTAGAAGATGCTCAACTGTCTCATCTGACCAGCTTTCAGTACCTCACTGTGCCCAAAAGTGAGCCAGTAATTAACCGAGTAAAGCCTCAGTTTTACATTCATTTTCACCTTACTTGACAAAAACTAAATGGTAATGTCATGTCCTTTATATATCTCCAGTGTAAAAGATCCTTGGAGAGTTGAAATATTTTTGTCATAGTTGCAAAATAAGGTGTATTATGCAAGACCTGTGTGCTTGTGGATAACAGTATAACCTGTGTCTCAGTTTCCTCATCTGTAAACTGGATGTAATGTTCCTACAACTCACACGGGATGCTAAGGTTTGATTATCATATGTGATTGCCTTAATCAAATGCAACTACTATCACTGCTTGGTTTTATTAACAATTATCAGTAGAATATTAAGAAGAAACATTTAGCACAATGATGCTGTAACCAGGGTGAGCCCTCTCCATCTTTAGACCATCACATCATTTATTTTCAGACCCTGCCACAAAGTATGCATGTTTGAAATAAAACTATACTTATATTGTAATGCTATAGAAATGAAAGGATTTGATGTAGGCGTTGACATACAGGCAAAACACTTGGTTTTAGAAGAAAAATGCCTGTAGATATCATTAAATACCTTGAGCAAATTTTCTGTTTAGAAAATTTTCATGAGGAAAAAAATCTATTCCAATTTAGAGTATCTAATATATTGAAAACATACAAAACTGTTTCCAGGTCAGCCTAAAAGAGTGTCTGGGAAGTGTTTTATTTGTGTGAGTAAACATTGATCAGTCAGGAAAAAGACTGCATTTTGAAATATGCTATGGAAAGTAAATTCTACTGCAATTATTCTTTTTTTTCCCCTCCCTGTTTTTTCCTCTCTCTTTTCTCTCTCTCCCCATCTCTCTCTCCCTCTCCCTCCTGAAAATCTCCTGCCACAGCGACTGCATTTGCCTCCAGACTTGTCAGACACAGTGAGCCGCACAAGCAAACAGGATCTGGCAGAATCCGCCAAACTGCTGAGCTCAGGATGTGGTGCTATGGCCATCGGCAAGAAGCACCTGGACTTCTAGTGATTTCTACTTAGCAGTTTCACTCAGATTTATATGACACTCTAATTATGAGTGTTAATGACTTATGTAAATATTTTTCTTAATGATTTGACCCAGCGGTCTTTAAAAATACATGTTATCATATGGTTCCTTCTTTTTTTTTTTTTGTTCTGGTTTCTTTGTACTAATTTTGGGCTTGTTTGGATTTTGCTTTTTGTTAAAGCTTGTGTTATGTTCGGTCCTGCCATTGTTCTGCTTGACTGGAAACATACAGTATTTTGTTTCTTTCCTTAAAATATGAAAAATACTCTTATCCTTTCGTTTCTAGACTTTTTTACATTAAAAATAAAGGGATATTTTTCCCAATGGAATTTTTATATACGTACATTTAATATTTTGTATGAATAATAAGTTAAGTTGGGTGGTTTATTGAAATAAAGGAATGAAACTAAGCAATTCATTGTCATGTGTTATTTGGAAAGGAAACTACACAGTTATGGTTTTAAAAACATTAATTTTTGTAATTGAAATATCATTCTTAAATTTCAGGAAATATTTACATTAGTTTATTAAATATGTAATAATAACTTTAAACTATATGAGGTAGTTTTTATTCTAATATGCCAGTAGTTACGAATGGTTGTTTTTTGAATCAGAATATATTCTAGATAATTACTTTGCCTTATGGCTTACTACATGCATTAAAATGCACTTGAATGGAATTTACTAACCATAGAGAAAAGAATTGATTTCCTTATGTAGTTCAAAACAGTAATCCTAAACAATTCAAGTCAGCACTATGAAATTATGTCAACAGACGTAATTCAAGATTGAAATTCAAACCGACAGCTACATTAATGCTAGAAAACCAGAAGAGTGCATGTGAGCTCGGGGAAGGATATCACAGCATGCTGGTCTAAAGCAGGGAAGAATATACAAGTAATTCAGGCTTCTGTACCCTCACATATATAATTTGCGAACTTCTAACTGTTTTGTATGTATCTCTGTGTATATCTTATCAAACAAAAGAACGGTGAAGCAAAGCTGACCTGTAAATTAAAGTGGTTTGCATTCTTTCTTCTGAGGCTGACTTCCATTTTGAAAGGTAATATCTTCTTCTCTGCAGAACTTCCAAGCCACCCAGCTGTAAGATTGCATTACAGTTTCAAAATTTAGTCTTTATTATAGTGTATTACATGGCTGGAGTGAAACTGACTCTTCAAAGAACATGTTAATAGGCTGCAATAATGGTAACTTATTTTGATGGGTTTGGAACCAAGAGTTGGTTTAAGTGGTTTGCTTTTTTTTTTCTGCAATCCAGGTTCTACTTTATTTTTTTCTTGACAACACTGTGTAAAACAAAGACATAGCTTTTAAAACTGTCTAACTAATATGATGAATGTCAATCACTTAAAAAACTCCACTGTAGCATAAACACATACTGTATACAGCTTTTATTCTGAATTAGAATAATTGAATCAATGACAGTGATTTGCCAGGATGTCAAATCTATCCATCATATCCTGTCACTACCAGTTTATTTTTTGTGATCAAAATCAAAAAAGACTACTATTTTGTCATCAGCTATTTCATTAGTAGTAACAATCAGGTTTTCTCTTCTATATTTTTTAGATATGCCTGTTATATTTTTTATTTCTAAAGACACAAATCCTTTTTAAATCTTTTCAAAATAAAGTTTCAGAACTGAACTGTCAGTTTAATAAAGCAAAAAGACATCTACTTTCCTGTGCCAATATATTTAAAATATTATCATTGATGTCTCAAACATTTTTCTTTTTGTATTATGTGTAACATTGAATGGAAGTTCTCGTTAGATATTTAATTGTGCCTTTTGAAAGCATGAAATAATTTAAATACTTAAGATAAAGTGATTTTTAACAAAGGTGAAGTTTTACATACTACGTCTTTTTAATGTAAATAACACAAAACACACTATTCCTTTGTGAAATATAAAGTCAGAAGACATAAATTGCTGCCAATGTACTTAAATAGGTCATTGACTTAACATACAGGGGAGAAAATATCATGAAAGTCACAGTCAGTTTCTAGTTAACATATTCACTGAAAATCGTTAGCAAGTAGCATGCGTATTCCACATATGTATATGTGTGTCCTATGCATTTATAAGACTTCAATTTCAAAAACTCTGGTAGGTTAATATTAAAGCTGACAAATATTTTGAACAATAAAGGGAACTCCTTCTGCAAATCTGGATTAATTTTTTTTCTGAGTCCCTAAACATGCTTAATAAAGTAAGTGTTAGAGTATACAGATGTACAGTGTTGTTTACCTAAGGCAAAAACATGGAGCAAAATTTCTCTTCATTTCTTCCAAAATATCGTATCAGTTACAACAGCATATGACAGTGACTTGGCTAATCCAGTAAACTGGTAAGTGAAATAATGCTACGTACGTGCTGCTTGATAGTATGGATATATGGTAGACATAGTGTAGTTTTCATTTTTTGCACCATTTTTGACGTGGGTAGCAGGAGAAGTGCTTACATGGTGATTTTCTGTGACTTTTCCCCATAACCACTCTGTGACTGTCAAGCTCCTGTGTACAAAACATCCTTTGGTTCTTTCTTCTCTTGATTTGAAGACAAATATTTAACTAAGGGGTACAGCTCAGGTAATCGAAGAATGGGTGCAGCCTCTTTTGACAGGCTGTTGCAGTGTGCTACCAGCTTCTTTTTGCATCCTCAGAGCTCCCTTGTTGGTTTGGATGGAAAATCTGTGTGATCCTTACTTGTGCTCAGAGGGCTCTTTTCCACAAAGATTGCGGTACAAGATCTTTTTGTTTGTTGCGATTTTTTAAGTAGAACTTCCTACTTTTAAACAGGCTACAAACTGAAACCACCAAACTCAGCAGGGAAACAATAGATTCATCCCAGTGAAGACATTCCCAATTCAGCACGAGAACCTGATCTTTACAGAATTGTGACACACAGTCAAGAAAGCAGTAATGAAATTTAAAATGTTGTGTCTTTAACATGTCAAATAAGAATTCTTTATATAATTTCTGTTGTGTTGAGGTTTTCAAAATATAAGTATTTAGAATATGAGAAGAATATTATGATAGATTAGGTCTTTTTCTGTGTTTATAAAGAAATTTCAAAAGCAATTTCAAGATACAGCTGAATTAAATTTTCTGTAA
The DNA here is from genome assembly GCF_031877795.1 of Strix aluco. Taxonomy (NCBI): domain Eukaryota; kingdom Metazoa; phylum Chordata; class Aves; order Strigiformes; family Strigidae; genus Strix; species Strix aluco. Next base: position 4,205,508 of record NC_133946.1, on the reverse strand, counting down.
CAGTAACTAAAAGTATCTGAAAGTAGGCATTCAGCTACTTCAGATTTGACACATATGGTAGTACACCACTGGTTTTGTCTTTAAACTTAATATAAACTAGTGATGTTGTTCCAAACACCGCTTTTGAAAAGTGCAGAAGTCTAACTTACGAAAATCCTTTACTATGCCAATATTGGAAAGTGAGCTATTAATCAAGTTTTTCTGAAACCACAAGGTTGTAACACATCCCTTTAAAAATGTATGTGTATTACACACACAAAGACACACACACACACATATTAAACCAGTATTTCTCCAGGACTGTGTATTAGAATTTAATAACATGTTCTTCTTTTCCCTGTGCTGGAGAAACATCATCCATAACTACAGAGCGCAACAGAAATAGGAAAGATGCTTTTATGCCTTTAAGAGGTGGTGGAAGCAAGTACTATCCCCCATGACATCCCTTGGGGGTTTTATTTTCTCTTGTGAGCTACCTGAGTGCAAAGCCTATGCTTCTTTTTTTTAAAATCACACTGAGCACATGATGGTGCTTATTCAATAATAAATGTACCTGTGTAAAAAAAGAATGAAAGTGAATCTTCTTCATCTTAAGAAAAAAGGGGGCTTGAATGGAGGAAAAAAAAGAAAAATTTCACCACCATTTTTTTTCATTTTCTAGTCTGATGTAAGCAAATGTTAGGCTCTTTTTTTTTTTTTTCTAAAAACAGATCATTAATACAGTGGATGCCTACATCTGTATATCAGCATCTGAATAGATAGACAGATTTTTCAGGAGTGTTGATTATCAAGCATCCCGGAGCATCTGCTGAAAACTTGGCTGCTTATTTAAATTCCACCTTTAAACAATTCTGAAAGTTATTAGGCACATCAAACTATTTACAGACCTTTTGTCTATATGAAAATGAAGACATCTTTTGTGCTTTCTACATTTTATTGCACATGGATTTTCTGGTGCTGTAGAGTTTAATCTAAAAAATCTTCCAGAGAAGTCAGTGATGGTTTAGACCAGGAGGAAGCTGGTAGGATTAGGTCCCATGGATCTTTTTTAAAATGTTAGATCTAGAGAATTTGTAGCTGCATATTCCTCTATGAAAAAATGTATTTTAAAGTCTTCTGGCATTGAAGGTAAATGTTAAATCCAAAATGCAGCAAGAATCAAAAAAAGTCTTCTCTCTGTGCTGGCAGAGTTTGAGTCTAAATGCTCAAGTCCTCAGAATGCTTTCAGCACTTACAGCATCAGAGGTATTCTCTTAAAAGTCTTGAAACAGGTGAATTTTGGTGCACTCTCAGATACTTTTTTTGGAGTCAGGTTAAAGCAAACTCACTAAAGCAAGCTCTTGCTGAAATTTCATGGGACTAGACTTACAGAACAGAAGTGAGGTCTGGTTTGGGTTTAGGTATGAGATCAAGCAGTTTTCAGTGCCAATATTTTGGGAAAGCATATTGTGCAGAGAAAAAGCTGTAAACTTGTTCAAAATACGTTGCTTGAGTGAGACTTTTCTGCAGTTCTTAGCATGTATTTATTTATATTTTCAAAGTATCCCAGAGCTACTCCTCATAGACCGGGACTATTTTGTGCAGGACATCATTCTTGGCCTGGGACTTGCACAGCTGCAAAACAAATTTGCCTTCCTGACCTATTTTAAATCAATAGGACAGGGATGAGGACTATCAGGACTTGATGCCAGTTCTAGCCCCATCATCTTCAGCTAGCAGCCATAGCTGGAAGCTGCATCTCCACCGCTTGATTCCTGACCAGGGAAGTTTTAATGGGTCCATTTCCTCTCCGGGCACATTGAACTTCTATATGGATCCAGCAGATGAACTGGTCAGACAACAGATGGACATCTGCTATCCATCGTGTATAAAGAAACTCCTGCCACCAGCATGGCCTTGCACTTGGAAAAGCTAAACTAATGAATAAAGCTGAACTCAGTCAAGACCAGATAGAGAGTGACACGTGGAGGAAAGCGTTTGGAAGAATTCTCCAGCATGGTGACATTTCCATTTATGGTGCTTCCCAGCCTACATCCAGGATAGCTCAGCAATTTTGGAAAATTAGCTGAGTGAGGAGGAGTTTGACAGTACGCTCTTGGAGACAGTGGAGTAGCAAGTCCATCTGTGTGGGAGATTGAGCCTTCCCAAAACTAGTTCTTCCCAACTAGCAAAGGGTCATAGATAGGGAGCTCCAAACATACACCATCGATACGCCAGCTTCAGACAAGCAAATAAAACTTTATCACAACAAAACACCGGGAAAGAGGCTGGAAGCCCAAGCAGTATGGTAGGTAGGCACAATTACTTCACGCATGACAGAGAGTACAGCAGAAAGACACAGTAAAAGAATATATGCAAGGAGCAAGGGGGGTTCATTTAGCAGTCCTTGTCTATAGAAGAGTGAAATTTTAAATATGTCCTTGCACAAACAGGTGTAAATCAACAACGGTTGACACAGAGCAACTGAGTTATAACTCAGAAAAATCATCAGACCCAACAGAAGCTTAGTTTGCGTAAGAATCAAAGGGTTTGAATGTATATTTTGCAAAGTAACAGCGTTGACTTAAATTCAGAGAAATCAAAGTGGACAACTTGCTTCTTTAAAAGCAAAAAGAATATCGAACTTAAATGACTGGATTTTTATTTAATCCAGTCTGACAGAGGGAGTTTTAAAAATAAATAAACCCTCCCCTGCAGTATTTGAAACACAAAGCTGCAAACTATAGACTCTGAATAGGAATCCAACTTTGCAGAGAGAAATGTAAAGGGTAAAACATAAACAGTTACAGGGAGAAATATACATTTTCTTTGCTTATGATAAGTTAACATATTTATTGTAACAACCTGAAGGTGTTTATCTGCTGTATGCAGTTCCATATAAATCAGAGTCCTTCTGTTGCTCTATATGTAATTTCTATGGAATAACTGTTTATAAACTTCTCAAAATCCATTGGCATAGGCCTGACCTGAAGGAGGTTATCTGTCAATCTACAGACTCCTCTGGTGCAGCTGGAAAAGCTTGTATGTCCCGGGAGAGGAAGAACTGCAATTCACAACCCTCCCCGGTTTTAGCTGCTGGAGTGTACGTGAGGTCTGTCAGGTGCCTGGAGGCAATTGCAACCTCTGCTGGAGGATTTCATGCAACTTACAGCTCCTGTCAGCACCTGAAGGTAACAAGGATCCTTCTGGGTTGCTCACAAAACCTCTGCTCACCATCTGACCCAGCTGCAATGCAACTTAGGAGGTCAGGCTCTAGCACCTGAGAAACCATAGACCTCTACCAGCCCAGCAAAAACAGTATCGTGGTCTTTTATGGGGGCAAAGCAGCTCCAGCACACAGCCCACTGGCATCAGATGGGCATTTTCACCTTTGCCCCCTTCAAAATCATGATCGTCTCACCAGAGATATTCCCTGGTGGGACATTACCTAGGGGGAGGAAGAGAACAGTACAGAAGGCCCTGAAATTTTCACTGTACTAAAACATAGTCATGAGAGGTTCACAGTGAAACCTAAGGGAAAGCATGTTGCATAGGGACTTTTCTCTAAAGGGCCATCTTCAAAAGAAACAACAGGGATTCTGGCAGCTGGAGGTTTTATGAAAATCTGTCACACATCAGCTGTATGTGTTGAAAGACTGATCAAATGGTTTCATTCCTTTGAGGTTTCACTTCTACAGCTGCTACGAAAACACCTTCATCTTCCACACAATCACTGTTGAAAACTATCTTAGGATAGTAAACTATCCCAAGTAAACTACCCTAAGTAACTGTCTGCTTATACATTGGGTTTTTCTTTCTTTACATCTAAGATATATTAGAGGATGAATTAATTTAAAATATATCCTAAAGCAAGGAAGTTGCCAACCTGGCCCCTATCCAAACAGTACTATCTTTACTACCACGCATCTCATGCAGATTGCTCCATTTTCTGCTACTTTCTCTAAGAGCTACTAAACAGATAACACATGTGAGAGACTTACCTAACATCATTCTCTAGCAGTAGTCCAAAGGGAGCTATGTTCCATGCTTTGCTTTCCACCCAAAGAGGAGGAACATTTCTTCTGCCTTTACCACACTGAGCAGGACAGAGGCTTCAAGGGTCCCTGCACACTTCAGCCAGAGACACGCTCCCATGGCTGCCTTCTCTCCACAGCAAGACACATAAATACTCACCATCTGAACAAGACCAAACAGCCATCACAGGCTCTACTCTCACATTTGTAATTCATATGCCTATTTCTAATGGGAGGGGGGGGGGGAGGAGGGGGATTGTATTTGGGTATTTGTAGGTGCTAATCACACTTTTGATTAGAAACAGGGCTGCAGGAGCTCATTAAGCAAGCAGGTGTCTTGTCAAAGAAGTTATTTAAAAAGAAGATGCTACACCATTCCTGTAAGGCAGAAGAGCCTTATCAGCTGCATGTGGAGCAATGCTCAGCTGCTGAAGCTGAGGACAAGAGCAAATGGAAACAAACTGAAAAAAAAAAAAAAAAAAGAAAAAAGAATTATACATTTTCAGTTTTCCTAGTGCTGTTTATACCATGGAAATTCAGAACAAATTTAAACCTTAGTATAACTCTAAACCTGCACATATTACCCAGAGAAAATGAGATAATATATTTTAGTCAGTAATACCAGAAAAAACAATTAAAAAAAAAAAAAAAGCTAGACACCTTTGGCCATAGAAGGTGAAGGAAATAGGACTACCAATGCCTGGAAAGCCTGAGGGAGATGATTCTTTGCAGGTTGTTCTTTGCAACTGCAATCTTGCCCCCAGAGATAAATCCCATGTTAGGCTGCCTAAAGTAAACCAGCCTATGGGAACATTTTGCTCAGTTTATGAATAAAAACATAGCCAAAAAGAAGTGGTGAAATCCCCTTTCTGTGTTACAGCCTGGGTGAGAAAGCAGCTCTTTCTGCCTTCTGGAGCAGGGCACATGCTGACTTGTGCTTACCTTTTAAAAACAATTAAAGCCAGTAGCTGCACGGTGCAAGGCAATTCCAACACGTATGTCACCGCATGCATGTCTGCTTCGCCATCAGCATGTATGGCTCATCATCTGTCTGCTCTGAACAATAACTGTTAGGTTAGCAGCCTTTTCACTTGTAAATGTAAATATTGTATCTAGAACACAATATTTGAAATACAAAATACAGTGTTATTAAGACAGCACTCACACATCAATTCTTGTGTGACTATAATTTGTGAAATGCCTTAGGAGGGGCTTATAAATAAAGTATAAGGTGTTATTATGAAATACATTTTAACCAAATGCACAGAAATGCCTCATTCCTATTGAAATCAATAGCAAAACTCCCACTAATTTCAGTGGTAAAAAGAGGAGACCCTTGGAAATCACTGTTACACTGAGCAATACATTACAGCAGATTTCAGTCTTCATAAGTAATACAGCTCTAGAAGAAAGGGGTTGAAAATGGGTGTTAGAGGCTGTCCAGAACATGCTAAAGATTTTCATTTCCCATTTAGGTGCTGGCAGCAGCGGCTGGCCAGGCAGCACGTCCCCACGCAGCCGCACGCCACCCCCTCGCCCATTGCAGCAGCGCTCCAAGGCCGGCTGGGCGCTGGGGCTGCTCCAGGGCCTCGCCTGGCCCCCGGCGAGCAAGCGGGAGCTGGCACGGGTGCTCAGGCGTGGGAGCCCTGGCGCCCTCACCCCCTCACCCCAACCCACCCTGGGGAAAAGGCTCCTGACGGGGCTGTGGACACGACGTGCAGTGCGAGGCTGCCTGTAACCCGCAGAGCCCCCAGCACGCACGGCGGCAGCTCTTCAAGGCAGGCAACGCTCTGGGGACTAAATGCCCCAACTTCTTCCTGATGTGCAGCCAGCCAGGGACTTTTCCCCGCCGACCTCCCTCCATAGGGCACGATAACAAGCCAGTGAGCCAGAAATGTCTCCTCTCCGCTGCGGCTAGCTAGCCTGTCATCAAAATAAGCTCAAGGTTCATCCGCACACGCAACTGCTTTATAGCATTGCTGCAACTGCAGAGGTGCGGGGCTGCGAAAGGCTGCAGCCCCGAGCACAACCTGCCCTGAAGAAGGCTTCAGAAGGGCTGTACAGGGCTGGCGATGGCTCGATTGAGGCCACCAGTGGCTGGACCGCAGGCGGTGGAGCTGCACGGCCAGGAAAACCCAGGAAGAGCAGGGAAGAGCTACGGGGAGCTGCATCTGCCCGCGTATCGGCACCTGCAGAAACAGCAACCACGGCACAAAAGCTCTCGGGGAAGGAAGGGATGGGAAGCTCATTTCCATTCCTGGTTGAGCAGAAGTTGGCGTTTAGATAGCAAATTACATTAGTAGGTATAAACACACTAAGTGGCTATGTAAATGCTGGGTTTGTACCTGTAATTGATTGTTCCCAGAATCAATTTAGCTATGCGAGAGGGGACCTGCCTGTTGTGGTGTTTAATGCAATCTATCCATATCTTATAAATATATAATCTGCATGTGCATGTCTGATAAAACTATGTATAAATTTTTAAAAATCCATGTTTCATTAATATTTGCCAATGGATGGCTTCCAGGTAATTAAAACTACTTAATGCTGGTATAACAAATATACTTACAACTGACCAGTATCAATTAAAAAGAAAGATTTTAATCTATTGTTTTTGCACATTTTGGCTTGCTTTGGGCTCTTGATTCTATTAACTATCATCTCATGCTTTGAGGGAAGCTGCTCTTTGTCCCTAAAAGATTCAAAGTTTACGTGCATTTAATCTTGTCTGCAGCATTGTGACTACCTCAGCACCACAACTCTTACTCCAAGTTTACAGTGAAGTGTTATCTGCAGTGACAAATATGCCGAAAGGAAAACATAACCAGCCTAGATAGTATCTTTGCTTTACAAAGGCTGCTTGTGATGCCTGTGCTTTGACTCAAAACTCCCCGCGCATTGGCTTTTTAATCATGAGATCCCTTTTTCAGCACAGCTTCGCGAGTAACAACTGCACCACAATGAGCCAGCTTCATAGATATGGGAATGTTTAGATTTCCCTGCCAGTGACTAAAGGCCTTTAGCTTTCACTAGCCAGTCCCAGCTCGCATTGTTGTTGCCTGTTGATTTGTCTTCTCTCATTATTCCTTGACATGCAGCTCTCCACCCACGCCCACACTAACAACCCTCACACAAAGCGCATTGAGGTATTAACCAGGTTACAAGTTCAATGGAAAATTACACTAAGATTGTGCTGTGTGGCAATATAAAGGGATGGTATTCACTCTCCCAAAGAGCTTGTTAAAAACACAGCTGGTTTTTTTTTTCTTTTTAAGCATTCTAACAAAAACAATTTTTAGAAGTCAGGAATGTATATTTGTGTGTATATGTGTCTATACCTACTTTATGTATAATTACAAAAGATAGACACGGGCGTGCATCGTGTCTCCACCACTGACTGGCACGATGCAAACTCCCCGCTGGAAATTCTGCTGGATTCTGGAGTTCATTTAGAGCATCCCCAGAAACCCAAGCTAAATAAACAACCTCCTCCTGCTCTCAGCTGCAATTAGATACATGAACCTATCTTCTTTTTGTTAGCCCAAATTACAGGCTGGTGGAAGGGATGAAAGTCTATAAAAACGTTTCTTAAGAATCCCTCCTTATTGAAAACTGAAAATAAATGCAAAATAAAACTTAATGAGATTAACCTAACACAGTAACAAAATTTGCAACACCACACTATAAGGTTAAAAAGAAAATAGTATAATAAAGGAAATACAAAGGCTTTGGCATGGTTTTTACAATCAACAATGGTTAATTTTGATATGTAGTTGTGAACAACTTCAAAACACTTAAGTTTAAAACTCTTGCAAGCACTTTTAATTGATTAGGAATGAATTCTAGATGCACAAAAATGATTGGACTGTGAACAGTAGTACAACTATATCTAAGAACAATTAACTCTTGCCGACCAAAAAGAAACGTATGATGCATGAAAATGTGTATAAAACATCTATAGAATATTCTTGTCAAATATAAATGAAATTAACTTTATTATAGAAATCATTCTGGGAGATTTCTAGGGAAGACAAATACTTACATTTCGACATAAAACAAATTGGATTATATCGAAGACACAATCTACCTTTTATCTATCAAACTCTTTTCTTCATCAAAGTTCTCTCTTAACCCCTGTTTGCACATAGCTTCAGCCGTTAACAACCTTTGGAAATACCAACAGATATTTTTCTTACATAAATCTAGTGCGTATTGTTCCAGGTTTAATTATATGCAATGGAATGATACAAACTTGGAACATCAATCCATAATCTATGAACAGATTGGTAGAAGTATTCGATATATCTTGATAAAACTCTTAAATTCGTGGCAAAGCTTGTTGATCATGGCTTCTTTTTTTTTTTCTTTTCTTTTTTTTTTTAAACAACTTCATGACCAACACAGATCAAACATCCATCCAGTCTACATTGTTCTTTTTTTTTTTTCATTATAACATACAAATGCCCATTTACAAATAATACACCAAAATGAGTAAAAGTTTGGATACCAAAATGAAGATTTGTTCCAACTGATATAATGCCTTCAGTGTACAAAGGTCCATGTGAAAGTCTTTTCCATGTGTTACAGCATAGGGCACAGTTGCAGTACAGAAGTACTCTGAGAGCCATTCTTCCTTTATAAAATACTGCTGAACATCCAACTGTTGTCCATATAGTCATTTATGGAATTAACACATGTTTTACTGTAATCTTGGCCAGTATTGAGACATATCGGGTTCACTGCCAGGAACTTGAACTGGAACTGACACTCCAGGGGAAATGAGACCTGAAAATTGAGGGTGAAAATGGATATTTTAGTATTTCTATACATAGCACAATTTTTTCTTTACAGTTTCACAGGTTTGTGCTTGTATTCGAGTAAGTATTAACTCTTACCATCTACCAGCCTGCAGAAACAGGTGGGAAGAGGGGTGTATATTTTTAAAACCTATGCACATCTCACTGATTTGTTGTTATAAATAAACTGTCATGCTTTGAGATAAATGCCAGAGCCTCAGCTTATTTGTATCAGTTGGGAATTCAGCCCAAAATACACTGAACATTACTATTCTTTTAAAAATGTGTCTGTCTTGTGCCTGCTTATGCTGACACTTACCCTTTTTTACTCTGTTTTGCCTTCTTATGCACAGGTTAATATTTCTACAGGTTACCTGCCTTTTCCATAACTTCAAATCTTAGCAAAAAATAGCCTCTGACACAGACATAGTAAAAATGCACCCAGTCCTGCAAACACTTTCACGTACACTTAACTTCACAGGTGTGAGTATCTCCACTGAAATTTAACGGTGAAATAAATGCTGCTTTAGAAATTAATTACACAGAGAGGATTTTGCAGGATGGGGGCCTCACTAAAGAGCTTTCCACTGTACCGCTGTTCAAACACCACCTCTGTTAATCAGCTGTCTTTCATCTACCCCTCCAGCAGCAGCTTAAATATCAGACTTTCTGCTCAAGCCCACAAGGTTATACATTTTCACCTTCTGCCCAGCTCAGCAGCTACTAAACCCAACAGAAAGACCTCTCCCAGCAATGGGGAGAGACTTCTCCCAGTGAATACATGTGAAGAACCTGATGGCTGGAGCAAGGAAGCCATGCCAGCAGAAAGGCCGGGGGAGCGAGGAGCCACTCACCTGTGGAAGTGGTGCCAGAGGTGCCCATCGGCTGGCTGTTCATGTGTGTCTGCATGTGAGGAGGGGTGTATGTATCATAGCTCCGTCCATTCACTGATGGACTGGTGGGCAGCATGCAAGAGTAGGAGGAGGTCTGGCTGGGTACCGGGGGCTATTGGAGCAAAGGACAAAAGAGTGTTAAGAAGTATTGGCCAAGGTAAACACAGCGTTACACTCTTCTGGGTGGAGGTGACAGCCCTCAGAACCGGCGCGCACAGGCAAAAACAAGCTTCAGTTTCAAATTTGGGGACCTGGATGTAAAGCCCTATTTAGGAGCTCAACCAAGCAGCCTCTTCCCGGAGGTTTTTAGTCTACAGAAACAGCATGAACAGTCACCGGCACATTTTCAGACACACTTGGCGAGCAGATCCCTACATCTAGATGATAACGAAGGTGTACATACCTAAGCCAAGGAACCAAAGCCTGAGCGCTGCCCTTGTTTGTACTTTTGTAGAAGAAAGATGTCTCATGCCATTTGCAGCCAGAGACAGGGCTGACATCTGATGTCGCATTTGGTGGTGTAACTAAAAACTATGAGGGGTATAACTAAAAATTACTCCCCTGGGGCACGTGGGCTGGTTCTGCATCTGCAAGCACGTTGCACATACGCAGAGATGACGTGTGGGTTGATCCCCCATCAGCCACAGTCACCCCAAACCCATTCCAGCAGCATCCCAGGAGACCAGACATCTCCATTCACCTAAACGCCAACCCCTAAAACCCCAGCTGCCAGGGGGGAGAGCAGCTGAGGGCAGGGGGTGAAGGATGGCACGGTGCCGGAGAGGGACCAAGCAGGGGCATCTCCCACTGCAGGGTGCCAGTACCAGTGCAGCCCCAACACGGGGAGGCAGCGGGGGCGGGTAGCAGGATGAATAATTCCTGCGCCAAAGCGCACGAGACTCAACACGTCTGCACATATTTCCTCCATTGGCACATCCCCGACACACACCGTCTCCGAAAATACTGACAGCCTCGCTCAGTAAGCACACACACTGTGCTCTGGGAGAACCATCAACGCACCACGCATCCGCAGGGAAATGCCGACGGTTCGGCTGCCAAATCTCCTGCTCCAACATCGTGGCCATCACACCGTGGTGGCCACGTAGGCAAGGCTTTCCAGCACAGCTCACGTGTGCCAGCTCCCTGCCCGGGTGCCCGGTGGTGAATCAGGGGCCTCCTGCTTTCCCAAGGGTCCCCTCCCATATCAGCCTTTTGATCTTTTGTCATGAGCTCTCAGCTCGCTGCCGGGCACGGCGCCACCGGCCTCCAACGTCACGAAATAGCAACCTAGCCAACGTCATTTCTTTCCGCAGACTTGCGAGACTCTAACTTTATTTGGTTAATTTTGGTTCAGCAATTAGTAACATAGTAATTGCTGCAGCGAAGGAGTCAGGTTCTCTAATCTGCTCGCCTGTCTCCAGCAGTGGTCAATGCTGTGTGCCTCAGACAAAGCTGTAAAACTCCCGTAATTGGCCAGCACCTTCCTAGGCCAACCCCACCATTAAAAAAGGAGGAATTTTGCATCTGAAAGGTCTATAGAAACAGACCCCAAAGGAATAGATTTCTTCCTAACCCAGCTGGTGATCAGCTAATGCTTTCAGGCATGAGGATTGACAGCTCTTGCAATTCTGGCTTAGCTGGCATAACCACTGATGCTAATCACATCCTTCCCTCTCTCAGGTGTTCCTAATGTGCCGCCGCCACATTACCTACGCCGAGAAGGTCAGATCCCTCCAGCAGCTTATTCGGGCAGCAATTTCCACAATACTGCACCAGTGAGTTCCATAGGTTAACCGTGGGTTTTTTGTGGGTTTTTTTTTCCCCAGAAAGGGTTTTTTCATTCCACATTTGTTGCCTTGTAAATTTGAGGACCTTCCTCTTTTAAAATTCAGGAAAAGTGCTTGTTGAGCACCAGGTCTTACAGCACCCTTTCTCTTGTGATCCTCCCCAGTAGGGCATCTTTTCAGATGCCGGGGAAGCCTTTGGTGCCGGTTTCCCTGCAGCATGGTTTGGGTCCATAAACCCCCCATCCTGCAGAGGTAGGGCCCCCACCCACGCCCAGGGGCCTCCGAGGCCCGAGGGAGCGTCGTGCCATGGCGGCAGCGCCGGACTTACTTGCATAGGCAGGTTGTTGGCCATGGTGAAGCTAGGCATGGGCGGCAGCGCGCTGTACGTGTTTGTGAGCGCCGTGTCCGTTCTGCCCAACATGGAACCTGATGTGAAAGAGGAAACTATAATAAAATAGACAAATAGATGAACACATTAGTTTAACCACAATTACAATCAGTGATACAGTCTCAGAGTCTCATTTTCCCAAGAGGCTCGAGGAACGTGGGCGGGTTGGTGGCATTACCGGGGGTGGTCGGTTGCGGGATCGGCTGGTAAACGCTTGTGCTGAAACTACTACTGATGGGAATGTGGCTGGGAGTGTTGCTGGCTTGTCTTCGCTGGTTCCTCAGCTTCTCTTCCCTTCTCCACTTGGCCCTTCTGTTAGAAAACCACACCTGAAAACACAGCATTTGAGACACGTGAATGAGCTTACAAGGACCTCCCCCACGTAACTCAAGGCTGTGCTGATAGAAAGCTGGCTTGCAGCCGTAGCAAAGCAGCGTGCGAAAGCAAACCCCAGCTGCAGTTATTTTCCTGAAGGGGGAGATGGACAAATACCCAGTCATAAATAGGGGGGGAGGTGGACAAATACCCAGTCATAAATAGGGGCTGCCCTGTGCTTTGAGAAGCCAGGAATAACAAAATTAGAATAGTAAGAGTAAAAATAATAATAGTCATAATTGCACAGCAACTCAGTACCTGTATCCTTGCTTCAGGCAGGTCTATTTTAGCAGCTAGTCTCTCCCTTGCAAACACATCGGGATAGTGAGTCCTCTCAAATTCTGCAGAAGGAAGTATTGTTGCGTTAGTTGCAAAGAGTTAATGTGGCTGACTGTAAAGTCAGAGTCATCCCTGTGCTGCCTGTGCTCTAAATGCTCTTAAGAACCATCGCTGTAAAGGCAAAACTGAGCTTTCTCTGTGTGTGTGCGTTAGGAAGAAGGACGCCTTGCCTGTGGGGGAATATTGCTAAGGGGATAGGCAGGCTTGGGTGCAACGCTGCATCTTTCAAGGAGCAGTGAGGACTTCTGCCTCTGCTGAGGGGGTCCCCAAGGCAGCTCTGACCCTGTCACCAAGAAGTGAAATGGCACGTCACTAAATAACAGTGGAAAATAAGAACAAAGATCCGCAGCGGGTCAGAGGCGAGGTGCGCCCAGGCCGGTCAGGGAAAAGGGCACCTGCTCCCAGCCCCGGGCAGCGGCAGCGCTGGGGACAGGCAGCAAGAGTGGGGGCAGGCATGGAGAGCTGCTGCCAGCCCCAGCTGCCTGCCCTCGCCTTGCCGGCATATGGCAATGCGGCCCGGCCGGGGACACGGCTCAGTCATCAGGAAGAGATTTATCCCCCATGAGAGGAGCCCGGGGTGTAACACCCATGTTTCAGTATGAGCTGTGCCCTGAGTAGGTTCCCTTTAAAAACCTTGTAACAGCTATTCAGTGCATATCACAGCCATCGATGAATATTTGGAGCTCAACGAATGAAAGAGCATGGAGGGAGCCACCGACTTAAAATATATACAGATATATATAAGGCACGTGAATGCCATGCTTCCACTCAGCTCTTTCTATAGCCAGGGCACATTTTGCTTTTCTCTCCTGCTTCAGCCACAGGAAAATGCCACTCACCTTTCTCAAGGGCTTCGATTTGCTCTTGGGTGAAGGATGTTCTATTTCTCTGCAGCTTTCTTTTCAGCTGGAGTCTCATTTGGGCCTCGTCTGAATCTTCTCCATTAGAGCTGATGGAGTTAGTGTTTTCCCCTCCTCCCTCCTGTTGCGGACAGCCATCTGCAGAACCGAGAGTCGGAAAGTGAAACGCAGGTACCCTTGTTTTAAGATGCCTATCAGAGAAATAACACGATTGGAAACAAGTTCGGCCATGTTTGCTGACACCCTCCCTTAAAAATGTCTCAGGTATCAAAGCAACATTGCGCCAATGACACGGGTGACACGGAAACATTTCAGTTTCCAGCATTATCCTAAACATTGGAGATGAGGAATTACGATTGCCTGGTCTTAATTTCATTTTGTTTTTCCTCTGGAATAAAACATGCATAAAAATACTTTCCCCTGAAAGTGATTCTTTCCCCGAATCGCTGCTGAAGTGCCATGGCAGTCTCCTCTGTCTGCTGCATTTATTTACCTATTGCTATATTTAAAATAGTGATGTTCAGTATTTCAGATTATCTATAATCAGTAATTCCTATCTAATCAATTAGATGTTGATAGGTTTGCAGAAAATGCTATTAAGAAACCAAACCAAGCTTGTAATCTTTTTTAAAAAATATTTATCCAGTTTTTATTTGAATTCTGCACAGTCAATTTCATTTTAAAGGTTGTGAATTTAGAAGTGCCTGCATTGTTCTGCAGTTTTATTCAACTATTGTATGAGTGTGCATTGCCTTGACACCTATTACTGAGCACAGCTGTAATTATATCATCACCAAGAACAGGCTATAATTGCTGAAAATGGAATTTTATATTTAGATAAAAGGACTGTCCATTCTTTGTAATGTGTTGCACCAGAGAAAAGTAAGATTTCTTTTAAAATTTTAACATGTAATTTTAAAAGAAATAGTAGCGAGTTCACTAACTAGCTAAATACGCTATTCTGCAGCTGAACATTTGGCATATCATTTAAGCGGTACATTTTTAATTAGGGCATTTCCACCACTTTTAATGCGATTTCTGTCATTAAACAGGGGGAAAGTTTCATTGTGCTCTCCTTTCGGGCGGTCGCAAGGATGCGTCCCGGGTCCGGCCGGCTTTGCGGGGCTCTGCGGGCACCCCTGGGCGAAAGAAAGGGACGTTTCTGTCGAGGCAGAGAAGTCGTTGTCCCTAAATTAGCTCTCCCTCTCCTTTCAAAGCATATTTTTTCGAGACGTTTTGATGTCGCATAAAGGGGGAGACGGGATGAGGGACGCATGGGCTACTTATGCTAATTCCCTTGAAAAGTTACGCCAAAAATAAATAGCGACACTCCCGCTACATCCTTTAAATATTGTGGGAAATCAACTTTAAAGTAATATCATTTATAATCGGCGAACAATGGCCCCGGCCTTCAAAGCTCGGGGGGAATTGTGACAGGATCTGGTGGGACCCTTTCAACCACTTTGAAATGTTTTAAAACCCGAACTTTCTCCCCCATTTAAACACAGGGATTCAGCGGCCGTGGTCACCATATGGGCGGCCGCAGCCCCATTGAGGCGGCCGGCGGCGGGTGAATAGCCGGGGGGGGGGAGCTGCCTTTCAGGGCACACAAAGCGCCCGGCCCGGGAGCGCCGCCGCGCCGGGGCAGCCGCCGGGCCGAGCGCTGGTGGCAGCGCCGGGGGCCGCGCCCGCCCGCCGCGGGGGCCGCGCCTAACCTCCGCCACCGCGCTCATCCATCACTGTCCGCACCGACCGCACCGCCACGGACCGGGGGGGGGCGGAGAGAGCCGCCCAAAGGCGGCGGGGATGGACGGCTGCCGCCTCCCCCCTCTACCCCATCCCCGCGCCGTCGGGGCCGGGCAGCGCTTCCCTGCCTGCACCGGGCAGCGGGGGCACCCGCGGGGCCTCCCGCCCCAACCGGGGCCAGCCCCAACCGGGCGCTCCCTTTGCACACACACACACACACCCCCCCCCCTTATTTTTAAACTTTTGAAGCCACGTTTTTCCGTCTCGGGGCGCTCCCCATCTCCTCCAAACCTCTGAGCCAGCTGAAAGTTTCACCTAAACACGCTTATGATTATTTAAAAGCCCCGCGCCGGACAATTAAGATATCTTCTTTTTAGAAGCCCCCCCCCCCCTTTTTTTTTTTCTAAAAAAAAAGAAAAAGCCCCTAAAAGGAGCGATCTCAATAGGGTTGTTCCACCTTCCAGACCTAATCCGTAAGAAAGCGAGTGAATGTCCGTCCCTATTATCCTATAGCCAGACCATCTGACGCTGGGTATAGGATTTGTTTCCTGGAAAAAAAAAAAAAAAAAAAAAAAAAAAAAGACGCTGGGAAATAAAATCATTCCTTAGTTTCTTAGTGTCTTAATCAGTGAGGCGGAAAACAAGCAAAAAAAGATAGCAAACCAATTGCGGCACCTCTCAGCTATAGAGCCGGGATCAAAACATTGTAGCATCTGTTGAAAGAGAAAGTGTCTAAATCCTATAGAAGGCTTTAGTCTTATAAGAGAGGGAGGGGGGGGGAAAAAGATAAGAAACAGTGTCTCGGTGATCCCTAAAACCACTAAATCACTGGAGAATTTCTCCCGGATAGAGATGTCTCTTTTTGTTCTGTCAGCCCTCATGTATCCATTATTTTATTCACTGCTGCATGGCGTTTATCAGATTGAGACCATATTTGTACCCCTCTGAGACCTAACCTCGCCTTATGCTTTTTGAGTAATGGACTCTTAAAATCCAGTAACATACCCCTGCAAGGGAAAAACATTAGAGGGAGCATGAATATTCCAGAGGAAATCCATTTTATTAATTTTAATTTTGTGGTGCGGATGTTTTAAGTGCCTGCCTGCCCCTCGCCTCTCCTGCCCACGCACACACGCACCCCCGGCCCGAGCCGCTCCGCACCGCGTTATTTCGGCGGCAATTTGGGAGAGGGCTCCCGGGGTCCTCCCGCCCCGGCACGCACGTGCCCGGGGTCCGCGCTCCCCCGCGGAAACTGCGCTCGTCCTCACGCCACGGGAGGGGTCCCCACAAGCCCCCAGCAGCTCCACCGACCCCCCGCCCCCCCCAGACACGGGCCGCCTCCGCCGCAGCACTGGGGCGGCCAAGGGCCGCCTGGCCCCAGGTGCGCCCGCACCGCACCCGCGCACATCGCGCGGAGCTGGGCCCGGGAGCACCGCTCTGCGGCGGGGAGGGCAGGCAGGGGGGCGCCCGAAATTTCTCCATTTAACGCCTTTTCTTTAAAAAAAAAAAAAAAAAAAAAAGCCAAAGCGGCGGGAACGGAGGGCGCCCAGGCCGTTTGGAGCCGCACGGGCGGAAAATGCGCTCCCCTCCGCCGCGCACCGCTCCGCGGTTTGGCTGGTGGGTGCGGGGCAGTTGTCTCGGGAAGGCCGACTGGGACCCCCGCGGCCGGGCAGGGGCAGGGGCAGCCCCCGCCCGGCCCCGGGCGCCGCAGGTAGGGGCGAACCGGCGGGCGGCTGCCGGTAGGAACCGTCCCGGCTCCGAGGGGGGACATCGGGCAAAACAAAATTAAAAAAAAAAAAAAACAAAAACCACCACACCAAAACCCACCAAAGTGGGGGTGGGGGGAAGCGAGGGCTCCGCTCTATCTTTCTAGTGTCCTTCATAGATTGTTTTCTTCTCTTAAAACTGACATGTCTAATTGGCAAGCGGTGCCATATCGTGTCCAGAGGTCTCCTGTGGAACATTTCTACAGCTGTCTCCTTCAACTAGACGCTTATTCATGTCGCCTTAATGAGAAACAAAACGATCTCTAATGAGCAATTACATAGCGACAGAATTGTTCCCATAACAAATTCTTGCGTGTGACAGAAACATCCTTTGTACCAGATATTCCGCACACTGTTACCGATTTTTTTTTCCTTGCGGGGTGAAAACAAAAAGCAGGTTGTTGTATATAGACACCTCTTCTAAAGGAATGACCACAGCCAGGGAGAGAGCCGAGCCTCAACAGAGCCCGTATTCAAAAAGAAGCCATTAACCATCTTAAGTATGTAACGTAACATCCCATTATCCTTCATATTATCCCCTTGTCATTCCTACAACAAATACCTATTAATCTTCAGGATAAACAGTTTCCTATATTTACAAAGTTGTTTCGGGGCCATTGAGGAGGAACTATAATCAGCCCTACCGAGATAGTTACCGATCTCCCCGGCCTTGGGGACCCCGGTGCGGGAAGGCGCCCGGGGCGGGGAGCGGGAGCCCTAATTACCGGGCTGGTGGCCGAGGTTAAGGATCAGCCCCGGCCCCCGCCCGACTACCGGCCCCGCAGCTCTGCGGACGCGGCTCCGGCGGCGGCTCCCGGGCTCCCCTGCCCGCCGCCGGTGGGGGGACCGGGGCTGGAAGCCCCCCTGGCCACCGGCCCCTCCGGCCACCTGCCCGCGGCAGCCCGGGGCGGAGCGGGGCGGGGCGGGGCACGACGACGACGCCCTCAGCCGCTGTCCCGAGGACATTGCCCCCCGCCCTCAGCGCGGTGGCCGGGGAGGGGACGAGGGTCACCCGCGTCGGGGCTGCCTCCGCCAGGCCAGGCCGAGCCGAGCCGGGCCGGGCCGGGCCGGGGAGCGGCGGCCGGGCTGTCCCTTACCTTGGGCGGGCTGCCCGGGTACCGAGGTGCCGGGGTACCAGCCGGGCCGGGTGCCCCAGGTCCCCGTCTGCCCGTTCAGCATCCTTAGCTTGTCGTACATCCCGTCGGCACCCATCTGTTGCTTTTCGCTAGCCAGGTTGCGGAGGACTCTGTTTATCGACGACACCTGGAAGGCAAAGGACAGGAAAGGCAATGGTAGTGCGGTAGCGCGCTCCCCGCGAGCCACCCGCGCAAGCCCCGCGCCTCTCCGCGCCCCCTCCACGCTGCGGGCGGCTCGACCTGGGCGCAAGTCAGGGGCTCCCCGGGAGGCGGCTCGGCCGCCCCGTACCGCCGTGTCCCAGCTGCCCTGACTCGCTTACTGCTGGTGGTGGTGCAAACAAACAAACAAACCACGGGGAGGGGGGGGGGGGGGGGGAAGAAAAAAAAGCCCCAAACCCAACCCTGCAAAACCAGAGCGATGGCTTCGACTGATGCTTGCAGTCCTGAGGCGCCAGGCGCAGGGGTGACCCGCATATTTTTTATTTTTTTTTTTCCCCTCCTTAAAGGCATTTGTCAGATTCTGTATGAAAAAATGCGTCTGACCCTGCCACATGCAAATGATGTGAACCTGCTATGCTCTCATCTGGTATCAAAACAAAGGAAGCAGAGGCTCGCTACGGCTACCCAGCATTGTACACAGCACACAGGAAGGTTTTTTTCATGAACTTACACTGGGTATATTATCGTTGGTACAGACCCCCTCTGATAGTAATCTGTCTCGAATCTCCCACGCAAAGATGGAGGGGCACTCTCGTTTATACTGCGCTATTTTGCTTACAACTTCTGGAGTCGCTACTCTCGGTTTACTACCTCCGATTGCCCTGGGTCTGATGGAGCCAGTTTCGTAATACCTGCCCAAAATTTTACTCACACATCCATTCGACACCTGGATAGGGAAGCGGACAGAAAATCACATTATTAATAATTTCAAGACAAAAATAAAATTGTTTAAGTATGCATTAAACAATGACAAGCTTACGTTTTGATTGTCCAGCACTTGGACTTTTGCATCTGCATGGGTCTATAACACAAAAATATACCTTAAATGGTATGAGAACTTACTTAGAGAGTCTTTTTTTTTTCTTTTTTTTTTTAAAAAAATTACATTCGTGGCCCTACCCTCTACAAAAGTGATACTTTAAAAACATTTGGAAGAAAAAAAAAATCTGGTCAAAACGTAATTCTTTTAGTATCAATGTTAAAATACACCTTAAATGCGAACAATAGCTAAGCCAGACTAGTCTCCATCGTCCTCACTGCTCTTAGACAGAGTACTTGCGGGGGACAGGGTGAGTGAGGGGTTATCAAGACCTACATTTACAAAGTACCCCTGAGCTGCGCCAGATCGCGTTAGTGTCCGTAAAGACAGATTCTGGGCTAAAACAGCGTGGCTTTGAGGGGATTTCTTTTTTTTATTTTTTTTTTAATGCTTTTTGGAAGAAAAAAAAAGCTAAAAATAAAAAAGCAGTAAGCCACGCCAAATGCATACAGATCTCACAAAATCATAAGTAAATACGGGGGGAAGGGGGGAAGGAGAGGAAACTGAAATTATGCCGAGCCGTATAATTCAGTTTATTACAGCGAACTAACTGTAACGAGAGTGCAGGTTATCACCGGATGGAAATAAAGGGGAACAAAAAAAAAAAAAATCGAAAAGATCTTTAAAGGTATATATATATATATACACGCGTAGAAAGGTCTATTTGCGGCAACAATCAAGCAGATGGACCGTTTTATTAGGCTGGAAGGCGGGTGGTGGTGGCGGTGGTGGCGGTGATGGTGGTGGGTGGGTGGGTGTGGGGGGGTCGGCAATTAGCGCCTTGGCGGCCAGCGGTGGACAAAGCGGCTCTGGAGCGGAGCGGAGCGGAGCGGAGCGGTGGGAGGACGCGGGGCGCCGCCGCCTTCACCTGCAGGATCCGGGAGATGTCGCAGGGCCGGGCGCCGCTGTGAGCGAGTTCCACGATCTTCTGCCGCGTGGAGTCGGGCAGCGGCCTCCCGTTGACGAACACCCCGCCGAGCTGGTTCACGCCGCTGTGACCTGCGGGAAGCACAGCGCCCACCATAGCACCCTCCGCTCCCGCCGCCCCGACCCCCCCCCCCCCCGCCCCGACCACCCCGCCGAGCCGGCGAGCGCGCCGCGCCTCTCCGCGCCCCGCCGCGCAGCACCGCCGCTCCGCTCCGCCCGCTCAGGGGCGACCGGTCCCAGCCCGGCCCCGGCACCCTCCTCGCCCGCCGCTCCCCGGGAGCCACCGCGGCTGTGCAAGACGCCCTGGCCAGCGCTCCCCGACTGCACAACCCGCGGCACCGGCGAACCCCCAAACCCAGCCCAAAAGCCCAGAATATTCCGAGCTGGAGCGCCTTGGGTCGCTTCCTTGCTTTGCCTCTTTTTTTTTTTTTTTTTTTTTCCTTTTTCTCCCCACCAAAAAAAAAGAAACAAAACAAAAACCCCCAAACCCAAACCCCAAACCCAACCAAGCCTGCCTGCATCCGCACAGCCGCAGCTCGCTTCGCCAAAAGCAAAGCGAGAGGCTGCCTCGCCAGTGCCCAACCTGAAGCTCCAGGCTTTGGAGGAAGTCTCCCTGGAGAAGCTCTGCTCTACGCGCTCTCCGCTCTCCTCTCTTTGGAGCCTCCTGATAAATTGACTCCAAGAGCCCAGGCTTCTTAGCAATAAATAAGCTCCAAATATAGAAGAGGGGGAAAATATGATGAGCCTCTCTGACATTTGTCTTTAAAATAAAACTAGCTGCACGTCAAGTTTGAGCTTAATTTCTGGAAATAGGCGGAAGTCGCCCCGGATCATGCATGGAAGGCTAATTGAAAAGATCAGTTGGAGCACTTGTGGCAGGCGTGTCACTTTATGACAGTACTCTGCTTTTGAAAATTGCATCGTCACGACAAATAGTAGCATGATAAAACGACCCTTTCTGTCCGCATTTGGATATCACTCAGACTAGATTGAACTCTACTCGCTCTCCCTCCGAGGGAGGCTGCGGTTGGAGGTAGCCGGGGGCTCTGCGCGGACACAACCGAGGGGGCGCGCTCCCCGCGCAATGGATTCAAAGTGACATCGGGGCTGGGGAATTTGCCGCCCCGGCCCAGCAGCGCGGCCGGCGTTGCGACCTGCGCATCCCACCGCGGGGAGAGGAGCCCCGCGTCCCTCCCCGCCTGCGCCCCGGCGGGCGGGCCGGCCCGGGGCGGCGGGGGGCGGCCGGGGGGCGCAGTCCCTCGGCGGCTCCCCCCCTTCCCCCCAGCCCTCGCGTGGGTGTCCCCCCCTCCCGTCCCCGTCACGGCGTGCGGGGGAGCCCGTTTCAGGGAGGGACGCTCGCCGACATAAAAAATGGCAGCGGGGAAAGCAAAATCAAAGTTTCACTTAAAAGGTTAAGCCTTAATCATTATATAATTTCCCTGGAGAGCGGTGTAGATCTCGCCCAGTGGCAATGATTATGCGCCTTGTATTCTATTGCTAGTCATCTAATAGGAAAACATATGGTGTCAATTTGGATGCTCTGCACCATATACACCCAGGAGTTATTAACACAAAGCCTGAAGAGCCCGCCGCGACCTTTAAACAAAATAAAGGCTTCACCCGAATGATATCTTTTCTGCGTTTTGCAGTGGCGATCCCAAACGGCCGAGTGAAGGCATTTCCCCATTACCATAAACCCTCGGCACGCCACGGCCAAGGGCAGCCGCCGCCGGCCCTGCGAGGCGCAGGTAATACCCTCCCCGGGCTGCCGAGGCTCAGTTTTTTCTCGGGATAAATGAAAATACATCGCACGGACACGCACGCAGCGGCCCCGCCAAGAAAAAAACAACCAAGAAAAACGAAAAAAAAAAAAAACCAACAACAAAAAAAACCAACCCCAAACAAACACCGGCTCCACCCGAGGTTTTCTGAGAAATCCCCAAACCCTGTGTTTTTCCTGATGCTTCTCACACGGGGGGACAATTTATTAAACGATCTAACGGGGGAATGATAAAGGGGTCCCGGAGATGCGCATCCGCGGCCAGGTCCCAGAGAAGCAGCGTGGTGGGAGCCGACCGCCCCGCGCAAGGGCCGCGCAACTCGGCCTGCGCTCCTCGGAGCCGCTAGACGCGCAAGAAAAGCGCGCTCCCCGCGCAGGAGCACCGCGGGGTTGCGGGCCTCGCAAAATCGAGACGGGCCGTCGCGATTTTGCGAGGCCGAGCAACCCCGCGGCGCTACGGCGTGGAGCCCGCCCCGCGGAAGATCCGCGGCCCGAGGAGATGGAGCCTGCTCAGGGAGAGCTAGGACCTCACCCCCGGTCCCCCCGACCTCCGCGCAGCCCCTTCCGCCGGAGCGCAAGGAAAGGCCGCTTCTCGCCGGCCACCGCGCCCCACCGCGGTTCCGTGCGCTCCCGCGTTGTGCAAGCGCTTATCCCTCTGAGAGGCGCGCAGGCCCATCGGCGAGGTCTTAAACACCAGCAACGACAACAACAACAACAAAAAAGGGCCAAAAAAATTTAATAATCCACAAAAGGCATCAGGATCTGGAAGCAAATAAAACCAGGAGGTGGCGGGGAACTGCACCTAGCCCGGAATGGCTTTTTCCTGCTCAACTCCCACTGCGGAGCAGGTAGGGACACCACGCCAGGGCCTGGGCCACGAACCGGCCAAGCCCCGGTGGCCCGGGAGCCGTGACAGCGCTCCCAGCCCCTTCCACGCCGCCCACGGCGGTACACGCGCCCCGACGGGGCGGGCGGCGCTCCCGGCCGCGCAGGGGGCACCGCGCCCGGCGGAGCCGCCTCCCCCCCCCTCCCCGAAGCGAGCCCCCAGCCCCGGGCTGCCTGCCCGCTCCTGCGCGCCCGCGGCCGCCCGCGCCTGCCCTCCGCGGCCGCGAAGGGGCGCGGAGTCACTTACTGTTCTGCATGTTGGGCTGATAGAGCAGTATCCCACGGGGCTCGCCTATAGCAGTCTATCAGTGATAAAATAGGCATTAATCAGGGGAGGGAGTGCACACAGTTAAGCTGCAGAGAGGCTTATATCTCACAGGCTTACTTTGTTATCCTTAGGCATCTTCCCCCGATTAGTTTAAGGATTTGGGGGCTTTAATGCCTCAAGGCAAAAATGTACATATGTATCCCTAACACGCGAAAAAATTTAAGAAAAGCAACCCGCCAAGTGGTTTCTCGTTTTAATTGCATGCAGGTGGCGTATTGCCTCGTCGTCAGTGCCCTTCGCTGAGGTGGTGTATTAAGTGGAGCGACAACAATCACAAAGAGAGTCCGAAGTCATGTTTTTAAACTTGCCTGAAAGCGGGGTGGACTGTCCTCTCATACAATTTAGGGACTCGCACATCTGCGTGTCACTAGTTAAAGTCTTCCCTCTAGGACAAAGCAGAAGAAGTACATTAAGAGCGGCGCCGGGAAGGTGTGCCGGGCGGCAGGGCGCGGGCCGGGGGGCGCGGAGCGGCGCGGAGCGGGGCGGGCGGCGCTGCGCGGGGGCTGCGCGGGCACCAGCGGCGCGAGGGGGGGTGGGGGGGCCCTCCGCCGGCTGCCCTGCGTGCTGGGAGCGGGGCTCCATTTTTACCTCCGGGTATTTCCTCTATTTTTTTTTTTTTTTTCCTCCTTTCCCCGCGGCACTAGCAACTTTTTCTCCCCCAAACTCCCCGTCTTGTGATTAACTTCTTTTTTGGTCTTTAGATCTTCCCCATTTTCACTGTACTGTGACACACGCTGTCTACCTCGCCTCACTGCTTTAAAAAGTAAGAACAGGAGGGGGTGAGAACTGTTAAACAAAGCCTACAGAAAGCGAACAATGGCCTCCATTCTGCTCCTCTACCCAAACCCCGAGTGCAGAAACCCAGGCTCCTTAACCGGCCGCGCAGCTTCCCAACTCAACGGACCAACAACCCTCCAACTTACAAAGAGCAGAGAAACAAGCCCCTTCTCCCTTCATTAGTGCCTGCCTTGACCCAGCGCCTGGACAGTCCCCAGCGCCTTTTTTTCTCTTCGCCCCCCCCGCCCCCCCCCCCCGCAACCCCCGCTCCCTCCCTCCTTCCCCTGCTCCCTCTCTCCTCCTCTCGCCACCTTCCCTCCCTCCTTTCCTCTCCCCCCCTCCCCGGGCCACTTATTTATTTATTTATGCGTCCCCATGTATTTATTTGAAATCGTCGCGGGTGAAAATGGAAAAGTAATTTCTCGTTATAAATATCTGGCGGTAATTGTGTTACTGGTGCGAGTTGTTAGGGGTTGTAAAAAGATACAACAGCTCAGTGGGGTGCTCAATTGGGGAGGGACAATTACAATAAAGAGCCCATTCAAGGGGGTTGCTAAAAAAAAGGAGGTAAAATAATGAAATAGTCGCAGCCTTCATTTTCTCGCCCTTTTTTTTCGCCTAAAAATACTCATTCTCTTTCTTTTGCGCCTATAATGAATATTAATTTTACTCTTCCTGCATATGATGGAGAATTCAAAGAGGCACGTTTCCCCATTCAGGACTAGCCATGGTATAATTTATTAAGTAGCTTTTAGTAATCTTAAATCCATAAAAATAAACATCAAACAAGTACTTTCTCGCAGCATGAAGACTTTAACTGGTAAATATTTACTGCTCTTTGGAGAGCTACCTGATTAGCAGCAGAGCAAGCTACACTGTACTTCAATGGAGACGTGGCGATATCTCCTTCAGCTGAACTGAACGTGAAGCCATCCCTTTAATACACCGAACACGTCTGCATAGACACACACCGAACGGGAAACCCACTTCTACAGACACAATTTCCTCACATATTTCACGCACAACTCATAAACGTGGGGCCTACGGGGTTAAAGAAGCCATCCAGAAAGCCACCATTAAACTTCCAGCCCTCAGCTCTGCCAGCACGGACCTCAGAGATGACAATGAGTGGATTTAAAAGAAAGGGGTGGGAAAAAAAAGAAAAAAAAAAAAAAAAAAAAGGGGGGGGGGATAAAAAAGCCACCAAACCAAACCAAACCAAACCCCAAACACAGCCGAAAGCGTTTTACAGTAGAGGGCCTGGGTAGCCAAGTGCTTCAGCAAGGTAAGAGGCGGCGTGGGGCAGGGGAGCTGCGGTTCTGCTCTGCAACTCTGCAACGCCTCCAGCAACCGGCCCGGCACCCCCGGCCCGGTCCGCCGGAGCTGCCCCCCGCAGCAACACGATCGCACCCCCCATCTCGCCTGCCCCGGCCCGAATTCGCTGCTGCCCCGCGGGGACCGGCGGGCCCGCACCCGGCCGGCGGGACGCGGCCGGCTCCCGAGCGGGGGAGGCGACGCCGTTCGCCGTGTCCGTGTAGGCCGGGCCTAATCTGCAAATCGGTTTTTAATCTCGAAATCTGGATATAATCTGATGGCGGATAGCATTTTTTTCCCTCCTCCGGTGAAACCGTAATTAGACGCTAAGATGACAAAGTTTCGCGTTCTCGGGGCAAATGAGAAAAAGATAAAAACGAATCGGTTTGCGATTAGGCGTTGGTAAAGGTCAGCAGCTATAAACATTTATTGTCAAGGGCCACTTTTATTATTTTATGTCCCTAAAATGGAGAAGATGCAGTCACTTTTCTTCTCTAGGACGTTGTTGTTTTCCAAAACAGCCTCTGCCAGGTACATTTAATCGTTCGAGAAAGTTTGTTTTTAAACTTTCCAGAAATTATTCCTGCTCTGCTTGTCCATGTAACACCTCCGTGCAAAGCGTTACAAGGTTAAATTCAAATCCAGATTTTTTTTCCAATTGCACTTGCGAGGGGAAAAAGAATCAAGTTTATTGTTGCGCTTCCCAGGAGCAATTTTTTTTTTTTTTTTTTTTTTCCACGGCGAAGACTTTGCAACTTCTTTTAAAAAAAGGGCTTTGCTATAGTGGGGGATCGCAGGGCAGGGGGATCAAAGGGGCAATTACGTGGCTCTTGCAGAAATAAGCGAGATTACTTATTTTAAAAGAAAAAATATATTTTTTAAAGCGCATCGGTTTAAAAAAAATTCTCCAAACTGGGACCACGGCGCGCCCCGGTGCCGAGGAGGGACGGGGCGGCCGGCGGGGCCCGCGGTGCGCGGTGCGGGCGGCTCCGCGCCCCCGGCGCTTCTCCCGCGCCGGAGCTGGGAAAGTTGCCGGCACTAGGGACAAGTTGGGAAGATCCCCGGGTGGCTGATTAGAGCTGACAGCCCTTCAGCTCCTCTCAGCTCCCCGCCTGTACCGCGCCTGGGAGCTGACTTGGCCTAGGATGTGCTTTATTATTTTTGTTGGGGTTTTTTTGGTTTTGTATTTTTTTCCTCTCCTCCGCAACTCTCCCGGCCGCTCGCTCCCTCCTTTTCCCCACGATCACGGGTGATCCTTCCCTAACCGAGACCGCGGGAACACAAAGCAGAACCCGCGGACGGGGCCGCCCCCGGGGCAACGAGGCGCCGCTTCCCTCCCTCCCTCCCTCCCTCCCACGCGGCGTGGCGTGGGGCCGGAGCCCGGATCGGGTCGGGGCCGTGCGTGGCGCCTCGGGCAGCCGCCCAGGACAGCAGCCACGGCCCCGACCCGACCCGGGCTCCGGCCCCGCCGCCCCTACGAGCTGGGGTACCGGCAACATCGGCAACACAGACACCGGCGCTTGTGGTCTCCCTGCCCAGCAAACGCTGCGTGGGAATTACTGCTGCTGGTGTTGGCATGGGCTTCCGAGACAGATGCTTTAGCTTTTCCAGAGGACACGGGCTTATGTGAAAGGCAGAAAGTTTGTGAGCTCCTGGGCTGGAAAGTTCCCTGGGAAGCTCTCCGGAATGCAAATGGCAATATGAGAGAGAGAGAGAGAGAGAGAGAGAGAGAGAGAGAGAAAGAGAGGAGGAGGGAGCGAAAGCCCTGCCTAAATATTAAAATGCAAGGAGGGAGAAGTTGGGAGAAGAAATGAGCAGACTCACCTTTATGAGGCATCCTGTCTTGTTGTCAAAGCTCCTGTCAATAGTTTAAGAGCGCACTGATTTGAAATGATGGTGCTTTAAAAAGAGTTGCCAGCAAAATAGTTTTTCTCCACTGAAGCTGCTGGTTGTGTGATCTTGAATTCCTGGGAAGGAGACAGAGATTGACAATAAAATGGGCTGTCAGTGACTGGAGAGCGAGAGATAAAAGAGTGTGTGAGTGAAGTGGGGAGAGAGAGACAGAGCACACCTATGCTGATTGGTGATGGTTCAAGTGTATTAATGTATGTGTGCCTTGGTCTCTGCCTCGCCTCCACTGCTCTTCACTGGCCCATTAGCAAAGCCTGACCTCTGTCATCATCTTCCAGCAAAACACTTCCTCCCTGCGCCTTAACCAGAGCGGGAAATGCGGCTGAGCCGGGGCTGGCTTTTCAAACCCACTAATCACTCCGCAACATGCAAATGCTCCCCTCGCTCCCACACAAAATGTTGCTTTATGCAAAGCATCGCCAGCGCCTCCCCGCCGCCGATTGGCCGCCCGCCGCCCGGCACGGCTCAATTGGCCCGGCCGTTTGAATATGAATGTGCTGGGCCCGGCTCCCGGCTCCCCGCTCCCCGCTCCGCACCCGCCGCCCGGCCCCGCGCCCGCCGCCGCCGAGCTGAGCCGGGCCGGGCTGGGCTGGGCCTCCCCCCGCGCCCGCCGCCGCCGAGCCGGGCACCGGCGCGTTTTCAGGTCGGGCTGGGGGAGGGAGGGAGGGGGGGCAGGCGGGAGGGGGCCGGGGTGGGGGTGTGGGGGGGTGGCGGGGGTGGGGGTTGGGGGGGAAAGGTCAATTTGCATTTAAACAGTTCGCTCCAATCCGACAATGGAGATAAGGGGAAAATAACATTCAAATGGTAAAGACATAAATATTTGGGAGACAGGCGCTTTGTCAGCGGTGAATCGGCCGGAGCCCCCCGAGGCCGGCAGCCCCCCCTGCCCCGCTCCCAGCGCCGGGCGCGGGAGGCTCTGCCCGGCCGGGAAAGAGCAGAGCAAATACACCATTTACTTTGTGTATTGAGGGCTCTTGTGAAAGGCCCTGAAGAGTCCTTTACCAAACACTCACAAACTTCTCCCACGTGCCATTTGTTGACTAAGGGCTGCCGGGCTGGGTTTTTTTTTGGTTTTGAGTTTTGTTGGGTTTTTGTTTTGGTTTTTGTTTTGTTTTGTTGGGTTTTGTTTTTTTTTTTTTTTTTTTTTTTAAAAAGACATCACGAAGGAGCTGGGGCCCGGGACGGGGGGGGTCCCGGAGGCTGCGGCTGGGGTGGGCAGCGGCCGGGCGCTGGGCAGTGCCGCCGCTTTGTGCCCGGTTGCTGGAGGGGCTTCCCCCCCCCCCCCCCCCCCTCGCCTTTTGCAAAGGGAGCCCCTTCACTGGCTGCCAGAAACTCAAGGGGTAAAGTAAGTAAAATGACTTTGCTGCTCTGACCACACACCACAAGTACATTTGTTGAATGCCGGACTATTAAGACACACCTCAGTAAACTCTAAAGCAACCCCTCAGCGCATGCATTTAAGGTTACACTGGGAGCACCAGTCCGAGCTCAGGGTGTCCCAATCGGTTATGGCGAGTGGTCCGGGGGGAGGGGAGAGGGGGGGTCTGCACAGGGGGACAAAAAAAAAAAAAAAAAAAAAAAAAGAAAAAGCTTGGGGGAAAGAAAGGGAAGGAGAAGAGACAGGAAAAAGAAATTCCAAGAACCACCGCGGAAAGTGGAGAGTATGAACGCGCAAAGCATAAAATGAAGTCGTAGCCGCATACACTTGACTTCTCTTGACATGTGAAAAGTGCTAAAAGTCAAAGCTCATCAATAAAGTATCTTGAAATTGAATAAGAGCCCTGACAACCATTGCATTCTTAAATAAAGTACAATGAGGAGACAAACGACTCTGCCAAGGAGTTTGCATGTGAGTGAAAGGGCGCCTCAATGGGAGCGGGATAATGGGCTGCCCGGCCGTCATGCACTGTCATCCCCGGTCCCGCCGAGAAGCTGCCACAGCTCCCTAATAGCACAAAATGGGCTCTTAAGAGACTGCTGCCTTCCCCTCTACCGCTCGCTTCCCTTCCCTTCCTCCCCTTCCCCCGACGCCGGGGGGCCGCGATGGCCACCCCCGCTCGGCGCCCGGCGGAGAGGCCCCGGGAGGCCGGGGCTGAGGCGGGCAGCCTCTGCCCGACCCTCCCTTAAAGCCGGGACCGGGCCGAGCTGAGCCTTTCCCGGGAGGCTGCGGGGAGGGGGGATCCGCCGGCCGTCCTGCCCGGCACCCGGCGGCCCCACCTGCAGCGGCGGGGGGCCGGGGGCCGCTCCCCGCTCCTCGGCGCGGCTCTCGCCGCCTTGTCCAGGCCTAAGTCAACCTGAGGGCTTGGTTGGTTGTTTTTCCCACCCCCACCCCCCCACCCCCCCCCTTTCCGAGTCATGTATATTATAGAAACGGAGCCGAATATCGCGATGGACATACGGGAGCATTTGGGTGCGATGGGATCTCTCCTGAAGGTAAGGCAGCGCAGGAGCGGGGGAGCCCGGCCGTGGGGCTGCGGGGCACCCCAAGGAGGGCTCTGCCAAAACTAGGAGCTCGGGCAGGGTCCCCCTCCCCCGGCAGCCCCCTGTTCCCGGCTCTCTCATCTCCTCCTCAAAACTTTCCAAAGTATCAGCTGCCTCTAAGTTAACCTGCCCGCGGCCAAACATCATTTCAGGGGCGCCGAGGAGATCTTTCAGAGCGACAAAAGAACCGAAACAAGGGCCAAAGTAAAGTACGAACCGATGTCCCGCTTGTCTCCCGCTCCAGGGCGAGTCCCGGTGAGCCGTCCCCGCAGGAGCCTGGTTGCCCTCCTAGTTGCCGGTGGCCGAGGCCGGGCGTCCCGCCGCACGCATCCTGCAGGCGAGAGAAAGAGGCTGCTATTTGTAAACTCGCACAAATCTCGGAGGCTCCAAAGGGATTTTAAAAGCTGGGATCTAGTCCTTTTTCTGGAGTGAAGTCAGTCGTGTCCGTGGGTTTTGATTTTTTTTTTTTCTCTTGCCTTTTTTTTTTCCTGTTGCACCCCCTGTCTAGCAAATGAGCGAATTTTTTTTTTTTTTTTTTTTTACTCTCGTCCACGGGGCTTTAAAGGGGGAAAAGACAAAAAACACTTTGTCTGAAATCGCAGGCAAATATCATTTTTACAAGCTCTCAATTAGCCATCCCTTGGATTAGCACCTTCTTACGCCTCCTCGCCAGAATAAAGCAGCCGTAATCTTGTTGCTATTTTCCCCTCGGGCGCAGCGGGCTTTGTGTTCCCTCCCCCCAAAAAAACTTTTAACGCCCCCCCCAGCCGAAAAAAAAAATACCCGGGCAGGGAGGGGAGGGCAGGGGAGGGGAGGGCAGGGGTGAAGCCGGTGACGTCACGGGGGGGGGCGCCGGTGGAGCGGGAGCCCCGAGCGAAAGTTGAGAGGAAGAAAGAGCAGCGGGGCGGGCCGCTGGGGGCCGCGCGTGTCTGTCTGCGCGCGTGGGTGCGCGCGGAGTGGGTGTGCGCGCGTGTGCGCGCAGCGGCGCGGTGCTATGCGATGCCGCCCGCCCCGTCGCGTCGCGCGGAGCCGGGTCTGTCCCGACGCGGAGCTCCGCGGGGTCCGGCCGGGTTCCGCGCCGCCATTTTACATCCGCCCGCGGCGGAGGCGGGCGCGGAGGGGCTGTGCGGGACCGGGACCGGGACCGGGATCGGACCGGACCAGCCCCCCGCCCCGCCGCCTCCGCCCCGGCCCCGTTACCCCTCGCCCATCCCCCGGCGTTGCGGGCAGCTGCCCGGCCCCGGCCTCCGCGCCCTTCCTGGCGCCCCTCGCCCCCAGCCCCGGTGCTCCCAGCAGCGGTGCCCGGTCGGGGGAAATGGGACTTGCCGGGGCCGCCGTGCCCGGATACCTCCAAAGAAAACGCTTGCTTTTCTTTTTCTTTTTCCCTTTTTTCACCTAGCAGCTTTCCAGCCGCCGCTCACCCTTCCGAGAAGGCTGCCGCCCTCCCCTCCCGGCCGGCCTGTTTTACCTTTTCCTTATCTTTTTTCTGTTTGGTGGTTGGTTTTTTTTGATTGGGTTTTTGTTGTTTTTTTTTTTTTTTGGAAAGTGATTTTTCGACTTTTAGAAATGCTCCTCTCGCCTTTTTAATTCGTCGAGAGGAGAAGCACTGCTGTGAGGTGCTTCGTGTTACCGTTTCCCAAAAGCCCTGCCCTCCTGCCAGCGCAGACCGCCCCCCCTTCCACGGGCGAGGGCTGCGCCGGCGGCACCGGCGCCCGCCCGAGCTCCGCCGTGGGACCCCGCGGCCGTGGGACCCCGCGGCCCCGGCCGTGGCTCTCGGCATGGACTTAGACACCCTTTGAAGATTTCTGCTTTAAAATCCGCATGGGATTATTGTAACTAGCATTTTTTCTGCATCTGTTTTTTCTCTCCTCACCCCCCCCCTTTTAACTATTCCAAACAAAAAGAAAAAAAATGGGCATAATAAAAAAGGTTTTTTTAAAAAAGGTAAGTAACTATTATATATGACAAGGGGTTTTTTTTGGTTTGTTTTTCCTAATTAAAATAATTTTCACTTTTTTTACATGATCTCGTGCCTGGGTACTGATTTGTGTTAAACAGCAGCGTTTGCTTCCCTTTCGTATTTTGTTAGGTGTTGAAAGCAGAAAGTGCTGAGTTAGAGACTCCAGTATCGTCTCGTTGTATTAATATCTGGGCTGCAAACTACCTTTTTTAATACCCAGAAAAATGCTTAAAGTCCTCTTGTCCAGTTCGGTCTAAAACTGAAGAGATACACAAATCCTGACGTCTTAGACTACAATGCTTTTGCCTTCAGGACACTTAATGCCTATTTGTATATGTAGAGACAGTGTTTGAAACCTATAATGCACAGGACACTGAGTTAAGTGGAGCTTTTCTAGTTTATAAACAATCTGCAAAAAGTTTGGAATCGATTTAACCTCTTTTATGTTGGCCTTTTGCATAAGGCACAGCTTTGTGTGGCAGGATAAAAAAAGGCTTTCTGGACCCTGCCGAAGTCGCTCTGAAACTGGAAGACGAATATACATCCTTCTGTACGAGAAAGCCTTTGATTATATATATGCGCGAAAAGTGTCATGCAACCGGACCCGCTCGAAAAGCCTTCAGAAAAGAAGGGGGGGTGTGTGTGTGGAAGCTTAGCGCATCCTGACGGGCTTTTTAAATGCTATTGATTGGGACAAGCTGTTCAAAACCCCAGTAACAGTTAATCTGCCTGTTAATCAAGCCACTAAGGAGCTCAATGCGAGTTTTATTAGCAACTGGAGAACACAGGCAGCAGAAAGGATCAAAAGCCTACACCCTTGATATTTGTAAAACCAGCCTTTCCCAAAAATATATTTTCAATTACAGAGTAATTCGGAGCTTATCAGGGCTCGCCCGCAGCCCCACGCAGACGGTCCCACGGGCGCTGACAATGCCACGAAACCAAATGAACCAGCACCGCGTTGGCCCCGCCGAGGTGCGGGGTTTTAAAATAACGCGGCTAAGAGGGGGTCCCGCTCTCGTCTCTCTCCCACTGCGGGCTCTCCTGGCCTCCCGAATTAGCATCAAAACCTAAATTTGGCAAACCACGAGGAACCGATAGAGAAACTCTTCGGATTCACGTCAACTGCGTTATTAGGTTGAGGGCTCTTTTTCTTTTAGCTGGCATATTTGATTTATCGCGGCAAGTTTGCAGGGTACGTTTCCCTCTGCCCATCCTTTTGGTGGAGCCGCTCATTTAATGCCTAAAAAAAAAAAGTTTAAATCTCAAGATTCCTAAGTTGGCGAGCCTGAAAGTTGAATTTCAATTAATTTAATGACCAGAAATATTATTATATCGGCTAAAATCAACATCTGATCTTGTCATTTTTAATGCAAACCGATTGCTTTATATGTCAGCGAGATATGCATATAAAAGACTATCTGGTCAGAGGTAATTATGTCACAGCTTTTTCTCGGCATGACAGCTGGATAAACACCATCTCCAATAAACATCTCTAATTAGGGAGGAGGATCTGAGATAGATGGTGTTTGATTTATTACTGAAGGAGAATGTCCATTTACCGGTATAGTATAGCGAAGCATCACAGGGAGCGTTCCCGCTAACGCACCGTAAGGAATATTTGGAGATGCTCGAGGACAGGTAAGCGGTGTTTTAGGTTTTACGCTGTTATTCTGTTTCGTGTTATTTCGGAGGAAGAACGACCTTTCTAGGGTATCTCTCTCCCGCTGACACCCTGATTTAGCAGAGGCGCCTAGGGCTCGGAAAGCAAGCCTCAGTTTGGAGGCCGAGAGGTGGTCGCCTCTTGGCTACCGGACCTTCCCTAGCCCGAGTAGGGCGACCCAGCCTCCGCGGCGACCAGCGAGCCTCTGGCGCTACCCGGGGAAGGGCGGCTGGGACGCGGCCCCCGACGACAGCCCTCCCCTCCCCGCAGCCCCGCCGCCAGCCCGCCTTTCCGCGCCCCTCCGCGCCTCTCCGCGGGGGCGTGCGGGCCCGCCGCTCCGGACCCTCCGTGCCCCACTCCCGCCCCGTCCAGCCGGCCAGGGGGGCTGGGGCCCGAGCCGGCAGCCGGCTGCTCCAGGGCGCGGGGGTCGCGGAGCGGGGCCCCCCGACGGGCGTGGTAACCTGCAGCTGCCCCCGCCACCTGAGACGGGTAAGGGCGAGGGAGAGGGTCACGGGGCCGGGGGAAGGGGAGGGATGGGGGCTGCACCGCCCGCGCCGAGGGGAGGTGGGGGGGGAAGTTTGGGAAGCGGCTCGCACCGCCGGCCACCCCCTCCGCCCCGGGGCGCCCCCTCCGACGGGCGGGCAGTGGCCGGGGCCGCTCCCCCCATCCCTCCCGCCCACCCCCACCTGTTGTGCGGGGCTCCGGCCCGCTCCCCTCGCCTTCCCCCCGCGGGGTGGGGGTGCCCGGCTGCCCAGGGCCGGGGTGCTCGGCCCCTCCCGTCGGGCCGGCGGCCGGGAGCGGCCCCGCGTCGGGGCGAGCGGCCAGGGGTGAGGGGGCGACGTGCGGAGACGTTACCTGTCAGCGGGCGCGGAGGGCCCGGGCGCGGCGGTCCTGCGGCCGGAAGGAGGTACCTGGCGGCTCCGGTCGCCAATTTCCACGCAAGAACCTGCCACACAGTTTAAATGTCAATGACAGCAAAAGAGGGGTGCTGCCTTTGCACTAACTTTCCCTTAATATCCACGCCAGCGCCTCCCCCATTGGCTGGGCCGCCCCGGTGACGTCACGGCGGACAGTAGTTAGCTAATGAGACATTTTAGGCGACACGAGTGCGGACGGCGCGAGCCCGGACACCGCCCGCCCCGACGGCGGGTACGGCCCGGTCCGGCCCCGCCCGGGGCCCCGCTCCGGGGCTGGGCCGCGGGTCAGGGCTCCCCCGGGCAGCGGCGGGGGCTGTTGCCTCCTCCCGCTGCCTCCTCCCGCTGCCTGCCGGCAAACGGGGGCTGCGGCCCGACGGCTCGCCCCAGCCGCAGCGCTGCCCGCAGCCGGGCCCGTCCCCGGCCTCTCAGGCCAAGGTTTAGCCTGAGGTTTGGCTTCTTCCCCTGTGAAACGCTCTCCGAGGGGGGACACTCGTGCGTAGTAAATAAGAAACCCCCCAAACTCGGCCCGGCCCAGCGGCTCCTCGGAAATGCCGTGGCCGCCGCAGTCCGCCCGCAGCTCTCCCGGGGCAGCGGGATGCTGGCCCCTGCGAGACGCGGAGAGAAGGCCGCGGTGCGTCCGGGACACGCGTGGGCCGCCCCGGCAGACTGCCTGCGCCGTGACAGCCCCTGCGGGTGACCCGGGCCCGGCGGGTCCTGTCGGGGCACCCCGCTCTCCCCATCCGCAGCCTCTCCCATTAGAGAGGGAGGAAGAGAGGCCGTTATTTGCACACACTTGTCAGGGTAAATAATTTAACAGCAAAGAGCCCCCCCCCCCCCCCTTCCCCCCGCCCCAGCCGATAGTTTTATTGAGCTGCACTTAAATGTTTCATGAAGCTGCCGCCTGCCTGGGACGAGGCGGGGGCTGCCAGACACATTAGAAACGGGCTTTGACGGAGGGTGGGAGAGGAGGGCTCTGCGGGGTACAGGGGTGCCGCGGGGCTGCTCCCCGGCCCCTGCTCCGGCTCTGCGGGCGTCCGGCTCGGATCCCAGGGGACCCTTTCTCCTTACGCGGCCGGGCCGCGTAAGTCCCGCGCGTTGGCAGGTAGCGACGGCCCCGGGGGGGCGGCCCAGGCGGCGCTGCCAGGAAGGGGTTTCGCGGCACGTTTGGAGTCGCTGCCATTAAGGGGCTTGCAGCTCCCTGCAACCCGGCAGGGTCCTCCAGGGAAGCGTTGGAAACACCACGGCTCCCGCCTGCTTATCTGGCTGTCAATAAAAGGAGATGGCTCCTAAAGCAGGGCCAGGTGCTGCCTCCCCTGCTCTCCAGCGCGCCGCTCTCCAGAAACTGCTCAGGCGTGAAGCCAAGTCTGCTTGGCCAGGCCTCGGCGGAGGCAGGCAAACAGTCCCCTCGCCAGCGCCAGAGCGCTCTCTGTTTGCCTTTTTATCTCCTAAAAAAAAAAAAATAGGGAGAGGGAAGCGAGGCAGGAAGGTGGGGGAGCACCGGGAGCAGAGTCCGTATTTGGCTGTGAGATTGCCACAGAGTCTAAAAAAAAAATTACATAAATGAAAATAATGATAATAAAAAAGGGTAGGGGGAAAAAAAGCTGCAAAAGGCTGCGCTCAGAAGCAGGAGGGACCCCGGGGCGGCGGGGCCGGGCCGGGCCGCCTCTCCCCGCTGGGCACGGGCTCGGGACGCTTCGCGGCGGGGACACCCCGGGACAGGCCCCGTCTCACCTCTCGGACGGCGGAGGCGGGGGTGTCCGGGCGCGCAGCGGGCCGCCCCCCTCCGCGGAGCAGTGCGGGCAGCGCCCGGAGATCCCGCGCCCCGCCGGGGCGGCTCGTGCAGGGAGCGGTGCCGGGGAAACAGAGCGAAAAAGCACCCCCCCCGGTCTGTGTGTGTCCCCCTTATTTTTTTCTTCTGTCACCGTCGGGTCCGCAGCCTTCACCTGGACCGCGGAGGAGGGAGGCGGCTCCGCGGCGCAGCGCGGAGAGCAGCCCCGCGGGCGCGGAGGGGCGCCGGGCTCGGTGCGGACACCGCCGCGCCGGGCAGGGGATAGGAGCAGGGGCACAGCAACGTGTTACAAATTTATAAGCGTTATACATATTTGATTTACACCACGATACGAAGTTGTGTTTTGTTGTTTTGTCTTTTTTTTTTTTTTTTCTCGAGAATGCCCCAAACCCCCGTGTTCACATAGATTGAGCAATTCTCAACACACACTGTAATAATGAGCTTTAATTCTCTATCCAAGCAGAACTTGAGCAATAATAATAAGCACATCAGAACAATTTGTTTACTGTGGCATTGCACAGGCTGCAGGGTCCAAGACTAGCTCCAATAAACGGTAAAAACCAAAGGAAACTCTCTAGAACAGGAAAAATATTGCGATAGAAACGTGGTTTTGGCTTTCAAGGAAAGAGGCACTTGGCTAGCATTTTAGCTGGGATATTTTGCCCTTGTCCAAGGTATGTGTTTTTAAATACTTTCTTTTTATTTCCCCCACACGTTTCTTTGCTTGTCTAACGTTTCTCTTTTGCCCCCAGGATTGCGTTTAAACCTTGGTGCAGAAATGTAATTTTGCTCTTTTTTTTTGTTTTGGTTGTTTGTAGTTGTTTTTTTTTTGTTTTTTTTTTTTTTTTTTTTATCCTCTCGTCCTGTCGGTTCAGCCCTCTCGCAGTTTGATAGAAACTGAATAGCTCCATCTCTTCGAATAAAAAATACCTGAGTTATTCTTGCAATGGCTTTTTGTGTGTTGCCATGTAGAGGTCTGAGAGCTTTCCGCCTGTTGTGTGGGTGGCAGCCTGCGAGGTTCTCCTGCAACCTGGTAAACGGTTGCACCTCGCCTTCTCCTGAGCATCCGCCAAGAGCGGGCTGAGCCGGCTGACACGGGGCACCCCGGTTTGTGAACCCTGGCGAGCTGGAAACTTGTTGTAACAAGCGGGATTAATATGCGGGAGTGTGTGTCTGGGGGGTTAATTTAAGATGCTGCAAGAAACTTCCGTGAACTGAAGCGTCCTAAAGACAGGAATTTAGCAGTAATATAACGTTTTCCCTCGTGAAGAATCCCACTGTAGACGACTGTATAATAAGACCATTACTTTCAATGCCGTAACCTTGTTTTCTCATCCAAAAAAAAAAAAAAAAATTATCAATATTTAAAAAAAAAACCTCAACAAAACTTCTTGCTTAAAAAAGAGACGTATAGCTATAAATCATTTCTTTATACTTTAACTTTGTAACTGGGCTTTCTCCATATTTTTTTTTTCCCGAGGACTCCTAATGCTATTAATTTGTCTAAAACTTTATTCTGGGTTGTCTTGAATTATTTCCCTTCTCTATCCTTTAAAACATTTTCATAATAAGCGTGACTCCGGACAATGTTTGATTTGTTTTTCTCCCCTCATCCCGGTTTAGACTGAGACATTAGCTGAATTCCCTGGGGGTGATTGGATGCAATTCGCTGAAAGTCGACAGGCACGTCCTGGATGTTAGAAATTCACTTTTCCTCAACGTGACAAGGCTGAGTTCGATCTACAATTGTATTTGAAAGGGCAATGAGCGGAAAGATCTCCCATCATTAAAGCCTCCCTCTTCTTTAGCAAAATAACAAGATACTTCATTTGCACACAAACACTCGGGGAAAAAAAAAAAAATCCCCAAACCCCAACCGCCCCGCGATAACTCTTTAATAAAACGCTATCTCTGCATAATTTGGGAGGGGGGGACGACATATCAAAAGGTATCGGAGGTCCCCCAAAGCGCCCATGTGATCAAGTTGACTTTTTACTTTAAATCTTGAATAAGATGTGAGTTGTAACAAGGGGATTTGCACTTACTCCATGACCCTTGTAATTGGATTAAATATAGACTGAGACGTACAAAAACATACCAAGATTGACACCTGCCAACTGGACTTCCTTATGATTGATTGTGATGCTTCGTGCTGGCAACAATAATGAAATAAATTGTATGGATAAAACAGCACATTTGTCATTTCCGTGCCATAAGAGAGGAAGGCAGCGTGTTCGGCAAGCTGTTATCTGACAGGCACGAACAGCAGACACAACTAAAGAGCTAAACAAGGATTCCAGACATTGACAAGACAAATTATAACTTGTCACAACCTTTTTAAATTCAGAAGTTTTCAATTAACATATATATTGCTGTTACATATAAGACCGGGTGGACTTAAAACATAAACAGGCAGGGACGGAGGGCGTCGGGGGCCGCGGGAGGCTGCGGCGCCGGCGCTGCCCCGGCTGCCGGCGCCCACCGGAGCCGCGGCCCCGGGGACGACGCCCCGCAGCCGCCCCGGGAGCCGCCCCGCCGCCCCTGCCCCCGGGAACAGCTCTCCCGGGGCAGCGGGGCCGGGCGGTGGGACGAGCCGGCGAGGGCCGCTCCCGCCCGCCTTTGTCGGCGCCCGCCGCCCGGCCGCAGCGCGGAGGGGCGCGGAGAGAGGCGCGGGGGTGCCCAGCGCAGGTAGCGCAGCACCTCGCGGCGTGCCGGGCTCCCCGGTGATAAACCACCGTCCGCCCAGCCCGGGCTGCAAACCGCGGGCGGCGGCGGTGTGTCCCGTAGGTAATTGATTTGGATTTATGGCTCCCGGTGGCAATTGGCGGCGGGGGGATGGATGCGGCGCAAGGGTTGCCGTGCTCCTCCGCGCCCGGCCGCACCCGCGCAGCGTGGCCAGAGCCGGGCTCCCGCCGGGCCGGGCGGGGCTCTCCGTCTCCGTTATCTGCCGGCTCTGCAGGGGCCTCTCCGGGAGCGGGCAGGGGGGCAGCCCCCCCGCGGGACCCCCCCTGGAGGGACCAGGGCCGGGACTGGGACCCGCATCCGGCCGCCGCTCCACTCCCCCCCGGGGGCGGCCCCGTCCCTTGGTTCCCCACGGCCACTCGTGACCGGGCTCTCCCCAGCCCGGCCCGGGTGTCCCAGCGGGGAAAAGCCGCGGTCCTGCAGAGGAGGGGGACGTCCGCTGCGGCGGGGGACACACACACACATCGTGGCGCAAGGGCGGGGGTTTGGGCTGGGGTTTCCGGGGTGCCCAAAGGGGCAGCGTGTCCTGCCGGGGGCTGGAGCCGGCGAGGTGGGTCCGTGTCCGGATTTGGGCCATCTGCCCCTCCCCGGGTCACCTCTGGGTAAGCGCTGCCCTGCCCGGTGCGCTGGGAGGCGGGACCGGGCTCACGGGGGCACGGACCCGAGCCCCCCGCCTCAGCCCACAATTGTCGCGACCCCCCAAAGTGTCAACGAAACGGCCGAGCATCCTCACGCAGGACGTGGTGCGCTTTGCCCGAGCAGATGCTGACCCGGCCCGGCCCGGCGAGCGTCCCCCGGGAGCAGAAAGAAATCTCGACTCTCCATCAAAACTGTCGGGTCCCACTCGAGGGGCAACTCCAGCGCTTAAACAAATATTTTTCATCCCTGTTTCTTTTGTCTGAGCGGGTTTCTGCTGGGTCCAAGGTGACGAGTGGCAAAAGTGCAGGGCTGCAGCAACGCGGCTCTCCCGGCCATCGCCGGGGGCAAAGAACAGGGACCCTCCCCCAAAAACCCCGAGTCCCAAATTGGGAAAAAATAACCAATATTCCAAGACGACCTTTCCATTTGCTATAATTACTGCCAAACTCATTCCTCTAAATTAAATGCTGCAAGTGATTTGAATCCTTGTAAAGCAAAAACCAAGTTCCATCGAATTAGTTGTAGCCTGCCTGCTTTCCCCAGTGACTGCATCTATTAACATTATAATCTCAAACACCATTTTTTATGTAACACTATTGTTAGTAAATCAACTCCTCAGGTCCACAGAGACGCTGACCCCTGGCAATTCAGTGAAAGTGTAATTATCTCCCCGAATCTTGGACAGATTTAAGAGATTACATTTCAACTAAATCTATATCAATGCTAATTTTTTCCAGACTCCAGGTGCTAGGCACTCCGAAATGGTGTTTCTGCCCAGCAGAATGGGTTACAAAGAGGAGAGGGCTTGCTGTGTAGAGGGCCAAAAGAAATGAAGCCCCACATAAAATTACACCTATTTTTTGCTACAAAACCTGGTTCTTGTATGGCAAAGTTAAACAAAGCAGCTATGCTAAATTAGCGTTAAATAAAGGCTAGTTTAATGCTCGGTTACAGTCAACTGGTGTATATTTGATGGCTAATTGTCTATCAAAATTAAAAAGAAAAGAACAAATGATTCGTTATAAGAAGGTGTTAAAAGCTTCGACAAAAGGACATTTAGCAAATATAATATCTATGGATGGCGAATTGTCCTTTTGAAGCTTTTTTAATGTACTAAAGGCCTGGGACTCCCTAGATATGAATAATGGGGAGAAATGCGCTCTTTTATTCGGAAAGAGCCTCTTTTAAACCAGTCGCTCCAATAAAACGGCAAGGACAATATTCCGGGAGGAACGGGGACCGCGTTGCTGTGATTTCCGACGGCCACTTAAATAAATAATGCCTCGGCAGTAAAAAGGCATTTAAATGTTATTTGGTTTGCGCTTAAAGAGACCTAAGCGCCTTCCCGGTGGAGAGCAGCTCTCTCTTGTAAATCAACCGATATCAGCGGGGAGAAACACTATTTGTAGGGCTGTGGGGACGGGGACGGGGACGGCTCCTGCCTCGGGTGCCCCGCGGCCAGGCGAGGTGCGGGGCCGCCCGCCTCGCGTGTATTTATTTCTTTATCAGAGTAATGGGCCAGGAAATATTCCAGGGAGGGGGGGAGCGAGAGGGGGAGAACGGCAAAAATAAGAGGCAAAAACGGTAAACCCAACCCACCAACCAAAAACCTCCTGCGCGAAGTTAATTAAAGAGAATGGCGGCAAAGCGGGCGCTGGGGCAGGGGCAGCCCCGCCGGCTCCGCGGGCGCGGAGCCCTGCGCGGCCGGACCGCGCGGGGAGGGAGCGGGTCCGCGCCCCTGCGGAGGGCGTGTGGGAGAGCCGAAGTATGCAAAAAAGCCCTGACTAAATCATGCAGCAAGAACGACAAACCGTCTGGAAAATGGACCCATGGAGCAGCAAGAATGTACTTTTTTATCTTTGACAACTTGTGTCCTAAAGAAACTATCTTGAAGATAATTGAAATGATTACAATTCATTGCTGCCTTACTTCGAGTAGGAACAGTCAAATAATGAAATCTTAGTAATACAGCAAAAATTTAATTTACATTACACCACTCCTCGAGGTTTCTTTTTTTTTTTCTTTTTTTATGCCCAGCTTCCCCTAGAAATTTTGTCCTCACACATAATTCTGCACTTCGTTGCATTATTCATATTTTCGGGGTTATTTCCCATCCCCTCCCGCCCTTTCTCCTTTAGTAATGGTCTTCTGTGAAACTTCCAGGTGTGGGGGAGGGGAGGAGCTTTGCTTCGAAGGAGAGTACCCCAAGAGGAACCCAAAACTAACCCCAGTGAGCCCGGGGCAGCTGCTGCAGCCGGGCGGTGGAGGAGATGCCCCTGCCCCTGTCCCACAGCCTGAGCCGAGGTTTCAGCTAACCCACCCCTCCAGGATTAGCTGAAACCTCCACTCAGGCTGCGATGAGCAGGGACTGGGCAGGCACGGTCCCCCACCATCAGGGTCAGTCCCACCTGGGGCAGCAGCGATTATTCATTTTTGGAAGCTCTTCTGGGGCTTAGTCCCTCCTTTATTATTATTATTAATTATTATTATCATTATCATCATCATCATCATCACTATCACTATCAATTGCTATTTTCACCAGGAAAATGTTTTCTAGATGCTGTAGGGTGGCCCCAGTGATGGGGATTTGGCTAAGGTGTTTTTTGCCAGTTTTAGGCTGGAGAAGGGCAGCAGGGCTCACCTGCCTGGGCAAATGCGACGGAGCCAGGATGACCCTCTGCCCCAAGGTCCCCCCAGTGCCTCCCCAGCTCTTTCCCCAGCCTCACTTGCAGTTGTTGGCTGTGGTGCTGCCCGGGATGCCCAAGCCCCTTTTCGGCCTCTCGCCTCGCAGATTGTGTGAGAGGCAGCCTGCCTTTTAATCCAAGTCAGAAATGGACCAGGGTACATCCTCAATGCAACTAACTGTTTCTAAAAAAAAGACCATCTGGTAATTGTCTTCCTTTAGATCTTCCCTTAATTATGCTTTTAATTAAAGATGGTTCAAGGCATTGGACCACATGAAGGGCAGTAATTACAAATTACATTACAAACCCAACAGATGTAGCTCTATCTGCTGGGAAAAAGGTACCGGAATAAAATTTGACTAAACTTTAGGATAAATTAATCCGCTGCCTTGAGAACAGAAGCACATTTTTTATTATGCAGACTCTAGCCAGGATTTAAGTTCTCTGTCATGA
Organism: Strix aluco; assembly: GCF_031877795.1. Lineage (NCBI taxonomy): Eukaryota > Metazoa > Chordata > Aves > Strigiformes > Strigidae > Strix > Strix aluco. The sequence continues at coordinate 4,163,120 of NC_133946.1, read as the reverse complement.
TTGTTTTCATATTTCTTTGACATCTATTGATTTGGAGGCAGCTGCAAGGCTTTGTCACAAGAGAGAAGAGCAGTCACAATATATTAGCTTGATGGCATAACTCGAATATGAGTAGGAAGGATAGAAACATGACAGGGAGCCACGTGACCGAGTGATGGGTCTCCAACAAAATAAAGAAATTAATTTTTAATAAAAAGCTTTAAAAATACCACAGCTAGTGCAACAGCGAGGGGAATGACAGAACTTGTTAATTATCGAGTGTTGGAGCCTCTGAAATTTACCCCTGAAGACTAGGAGGGCACAGGCTTTTAATTTCCAGTTAGGACTTGTGCATTGAGCAGAAGTCACAAGGAGCAAAGCCCCCACATTGGGCGCACTCGGCTGGAGCCCACCCTGCCCCGGCAGCCAACCCTGGTCTGGGGATGCTGGGGCACCCGGGCATCGCGGCAGGACTCCCCTTCCCTGCCAGGCGCTGGAAATGAGCATCCCGGTTTGCCCGTGATCTGCTCAGAGGCGAAACTCTGAAACCCCAAGTGGAGTTAATGTAAAGCCCCCTTGGTGAGCGGATGCAAAGCAATGTAGACCCGATAGCCTCTGTAATGAGGAAAGGCAGTGCAGGCTCAAAGATTTCCAGAGGGAATGTTGCTCCACTAATCTGTGGTCACTGATGGCTCCAGATAAGCTACTTATAATGCATATTGCAGGGCTGCAGGAATACAGGCGTATGAACTCTTTTAAAATGACCTGGTTTGCAGAGGCTGGCTGGTACTTTGAGAGGAGATCATGAAATTGTGGGCATAAGGGTTTACAAAACCCAGTTCTGGTTCAGTGGATAAAGACATCATTGATGATCAAGGGGCTGTTTTTAAGTCTACCTCCTGTTCAAAGTAAGCGCCTCTCCTGCATTTTGCCAAAATCCTGTGCTAAATGTGTAACTGGGAGCTCAAAGTATTTGAGCAGGTTTGGGCAAGGTAACAGAATTTCCCTGTCTGGGGGAGGCTGTTTGTTAAAAGCAGTCATTGAAGTCAAGCTGGAGAGCAGGGACAGTGAGGATTCACATGTCAGACGCTCCATCAGACCATTAAAAAGAAATTAAGCTGGGACGTTTCGTCTTCCCTTCTCCCAACTCCACCTCTGTGGGAAAAGCACAACAAAAATCTGGCCAGCACCTTAACGTGGGGGGTGAGGCTGTCTCCCCTTCAAGCCGCAACACAGTCTGCAATGCCTTTGGCATCTCTCGAAGGTGAGATTGGACACAGGAGGCTTTGGGTGTGAGGCTGCTTGGAGTTCCCCCTTTTTGCCTGCGACCGCTTGCATCTGCACCCCCGAGACCTTACTGAGGGTGGGAGCAGGGCACAGGCACCCCGAGTGCTCAGACTAAATGCACGTGCGGTCATATCATGTCTCTGGCTTCCCTCTCACACATGTAGACACAAATGGTGATGCTCTTCCCATCCTGTCTCAGGCTTGATTTCCAGTGTGCCTCTGCTTAGCTGAGCACAATGGGACCTGGCCCAGCTGCTTTCAGCCCCAGAAGACGCCGCAGCACAAACCAAAGACAGATTAACGCACACGCACACCCCTTGCACCCAACCTCAGCTGTACATTCACACTTTCACACACCCTCTGTTAATAGTGTCACATTTTTTTCCTTCTGAGGAGTGCTAGCCCCAGTGAGCATCTAACCCATTTTCTTACCAGTTTCTGGATTTCATCCTGCGTGCAGTCTCCACTGCTCCTCTTGAACAGCTCCTCTTGGCTTCTCGGGGCCCTCGTGTCAGGAAGGTAGCTATTTGGACAGACCTCTTCAAATGCCTCTTAATCAGCCGACTCTGGGTTTCCAGTAATACTGTAATTTATGATTGCCAAGTGTCAGTAGGTATGGTTGCACAGATACAACATGCAATACATTACAGCTCCCAGACTCTCATTTTGTTTTAAAATGAGCAAACATAACACTCCTCTATTTGTTCAAATTTTAGCCCTGTATTTTGCTATCATTTCCACTTTCTAAAAGTAACCCCCATGACAAAATTCCATATCAGAAATGCAGAATAATTTCAGGTTTAAAAATGGTGTTACTGTGAAAATTACATATGCTATCCAGGAAAACCTATGTATATAATGCAACTGGTCAATATAAGATTATAAATCCTCCTGAAAAGCTCATACTCCTTATTTACATAGAAACGTTTCCTATGTCTTTGCATATCAGCAAACAAAAACTTTTGCCCCAAATTATAATAGTCCTTTTAGATCAGATACAATATAGAATATAGATTTATTTAAATATATCTATAAATTTATATTCTATATGGAATATAAATATATTTAAATAAATCCATATCTATCATAGATTTATATTCTATATAGGCTATATAGAAATATAATATAGATTTCTATACTACTTAATTTCTTTGTGATTTGATTGCTCATGTGTTGCCATTCAGAAACGATGCAACGTGTTACCAGACAAATGTTTCTTTGTGAAATATGTGAAAGACTACACAGACATTTCACTGATCTGCTGGGTAAATCTCAGACCATTTTTGGTGACGTGGTCTGTACTTGTTTACACAGCAAGGAAGCAAGTGAGGCGTGCTTTTCTTTGAGTTGCAAGACTCTCCAGATATAAAGTTAAAGCCATATATACAGGTCTGGCTTTCACAGGTCTGATCCAAAACTTGCTGACGAGATGGACAGATTCCCAGGTCCATGTGATATGGTCACCAGGCTGAAATCACAGCTCACACGGTGATAGTGTTTATGTCAATAACTGAATACCGCAGTTTTTATTTCTATTATTCTTTCACGATCAATACTAAGCACATTTTTTTTCCTATTATAGTCTAAAATTGAGCTTTTTCATGAAAAATGAGAGTTCTTATAGCTATTTAGTGTGGAAAATGTAGTCTTATATATGAATTATGTGTTTCTGGGGGTCTGCCTGGTATGTTGGGTAGGGACTGAAAGCAGACAGCAAACAAAGTATGTGGAGGAGTCTGCGTCTTTAACAGCGTATCTCCCAGCCACGATCGCTATTCACGTGTGAATTGTATTTCATGCAGTAATGATGTTGCATAAACCAACAGTTTCAGAGGTGTAGAGTAGATGCAATAATGTCAGCCTTTTTCAGCGCAGAAGAGCTTATTCCTTGGAGTTTCTCTGAGCTGATGTTGTCTGCAGAGGGTCACGAGTTGGGAACGTCCCCATGATTCACAGCAGCAAAACCTAGCTCTGCAGGTCAGTCTAAGTGACCAGAAAATCCTTCTGTAGGGCTGTCACACACTTTGTGAAGCCATGTTTTTAAACATGTGTATGGATGGAATATTGTAATTTTTTCTCCAGGTTTAAAGAGAGATTGTCTCAATAACACATCGTCATAGGAAACAAAGGGTGAGAAAATACTCTCTCCAAGCAGAATAGAAGCAAATTTAACACTTCCAAAAAGCACTGACAATTACTTTCCTGGGAATAGCAATGTCACATTTTTAAGGTGTAATATTTTGGAGCTCAGTCCTTGGCAGACGTTTGTGTTAGGCATTGTATTTGGGGTGTACCTTGCTCAGTGGCAGCAACTTAATCTGTAGTGGGTCAGATATTGCAGGCTTTACATGGAGGCTGGAAAACTGCCCATTCTGCACCTCTGCCAGCATGTTCTTTCCAGTTAGGTTTGGGAATAGATTGCAATTTGAGTAAAGAAAGAATATATATTGATATATTCATCTTAGAGTAAATGGGGAAAGCTTGAAGCTGCTGTGGTGTTTGGGATGACAGAAATAGTCCCTGGGGACAATATCGAGGGTATTTGTGGGAATTCCTGGTAATTCCACGGTATATGTATTACATGGTTTTTCAGTGTAATACCCAAATACCTCGTCTGTGTGTGTACTAGATTTTAAGATTAATAGAAATCTGAACATTTCTTCATACATTTTTACTTTTTCTGATTAGTTTCAAATTGAGAAGTTCAAGAGGTTGTTAGGAAGTTTTCCCTGTTTTCTTTAGCAAATTATTCAGCTGTCCTTAGCCAGCGAGTTGAAACCCATTTCTTGTAAACATCTGTATTGCACTGAAGTTCAGTTACATAAAGCATTGTGTTAAGCGTGTATGGAGGACTCTGTGCGTGCATGTGTGCATTCACACACCTATAGACAGAGTCCCTTAATTTTCTGGGTCTCTGGGAAAGAGAATCTCACTTCTTGTTCCAGGGACACATTTATTTGTATACAGTCTGCTGCAGGGCAAGTATGTCAAAGGGATAACACTACACATGCCCACTCCAGATAAAAATACAGCAGGACAGGATTTTTTCTGTATGTCTATTCTTACAAATAAGATTTACTGATTGGCACTGAGAGCTAAATTCTTCCTTCACATCACCAAACCCGATCAGGAACGGTACCTGTGCTTGTACAGTACAAGTGGATTCCAAAACAAGGCAAATGTGGGGCAAAGCAAAAATGTTCTCAAATATTGAAACTGTTCTCCTGTCTTAAAAAGAAAATGATGTTGGTCTGCCTGCAATTGTCTCACTGTTAATTAGTGGTGTGCACCACGGCTGGGTTTTGGAGCACCCACACATGGTCTTGAGCCTCCTCAGCTGGGCAGCAGCAGAGCACTCTCTGCTTACATTCACTTTTACATGGTTTCCCCAGTGAAATTAGAAATCCAAAAGCAGACACCATCACTCAGGGACAACATATAGATTTGTCACAGTCCTTGGAGGACTGAGAATCCTAAAATCAATGACTGGATTACACTGATCCACATTTGTAGATGTCTCATCTGCAATAGATACAGTATTGATAGGTTGCTTCATTTTACTGAAACATTTCAGATCACCATGTGGGAAGGCACAGTGAAACAGTAATTACATTTTCTGATGTGAGAAGTACTTTGTAAGGAAGCTGAAGCCATGGCATTTGATGTGGCTGTAAATTGCTGCTACTTCTTGCAACATGTCTGAGCATACATTTTCTTATGATATCACTGTGCTACATATGCTTTTGCAGTAAAAAACATACATTTTTGATTCAAGCACTGGGATGGGGACACATATACATGTATATATGTGTGTGTGTATGTGTGTAAACAGGGAGACAGAACCTTTCCTGGAGACGTACATTTCAAATATTTGGTGCTGCTGTTTCACCAGTCATTTCTCCAGGTACACATACCCAGTTAATACTAAATAGTGTGATCTGAAAAATCCTATGAACAGTTGAAGAGTGAAATCAGCGGGACTATTGGGACATTAAAAAAAAATCAAGACTGTAATATTTTATGTTACATTTTATGAGCAGTAGGACTTTACATTACCAGTAGTAGTGGGGGTTTGGGGAGTAAGGGGGATGTGGCCTGGGTGTAAATTACTTTTTAGAACTGATATTGTTAAATACGAAGAGTTAGAGGGTACAGAGCAGCGAGCAATTGCTACATGCATCAAACAGAGATCCATATTGATCTAAATAATATGTGATTAATACTAACCACATCTGGCAGGAGTGTGCATCATAGCCGAAAGCCAGCTTTACACCTAGATGTGAAAACCAGAGCCTAAAGCTGCACAGAGGAAAGCTTAGTCTCTCTGAGGCCAGTGGAAGTTTAGCTGTTGCCCTCCCCTTTCCCTGTCTGCGGCTCAGTGTTTTAATGCAGACATCACTTACTCCATCCACAATCTGCAGGTAAAAGGAAAGAGATATGACTCAGATATTGCAAATTTTGCGGATTTTGCACTGGGATGTCCAGGTTTTCCAGACAATAATGTGTTTTTCTAAGGGTTTTTCATGAAGTCTCAGTATCCTGCATGATTTCTCTCTGAGTCACATTCTGAATCCCCCTGTTTAAACAAAAATCTCCCCTTTATTGTCAGATTTTGACTAACAGTCATAACATCCTCAGATGGTTGTTTCAAATTTGCTGTACACTTTGTGCATGCAGCTTGCAACTTGCATTCATGAATAAGTGTGTGTCCCAGGCTCTTAAATTCATGAGGGTGCATTGGGGGCTCAGGCACATCAGTAGGTATTGAAATTCTTAGATAATAAGGAATTTACAGCACCTTTATGATCGATTTTTCCCCTTGTCCTCAGCCATGCTCTTAGTGATGTTTATTGCACATAGCCATTTTCTTTGCGTATTTGGAGAATAAATTCAGCATTTATGTTACATGCCCGTCTCTTGGAGCCTATGCCTGAAGCAAGATAAAAAAAGGATCTAAAATTAAGGGAGTGTTACATTTTCCCTAAAAATATTATCCAAAGAACAAAGCTGATATAAAGATTATGCTTTGTAGTAAATAGGTATAACCGAATTCATTATTACTAGATACCACTCTAGCCGTTTCTGTTTGAATCAAACCAAACCACGAAAAAAGCAGTGGTAAAGGGAGGAACCATCATTGAGGAAGAATAGATGTTAAGAGGGAGGAAAGACTAATGAAAGGAAACCCAATATTGACAGATTATGTGGAGCAGAAGGAAATGGGGTAGAAAAACGCAGTCAAACACAGACAGAAATATGTTGTTTAACAGGAGGAAGCAGCTACATAAACCAGCTTGAATTTGCACGATTTGCCCTTCCCTAAAATGTAAGACAAGCTCTTTTTAATGCAGAAAACTTTCTGGAACCCCGAATCCTTGAGGGGAAACATGCAAAGGGAACAAACGTGGAGACTTCAGCAAGCTCTAAGCCATGTACAGCCCACCTGCTTGCACCCTGAGCTGGCACTTCTTCACAGGTCCCATGGATCCAGTTAGGTTTGGTTTGGACATGAGGTGCTGCCCACCCATCTCAGCCTGAGAGTGTGGGACAAAACCTGCAGCGACCTCTGACAGTGCAAGGGTGGCCCAGCCAGGCTTTAAGACAATTTCTTTGTAATTTGTCCCTGAAACAGTGTTTGCTGGAGTGTGGCGATGGTCCCCGAGCAGTGCTTCTACAGACCCTGCTCTTAAAAATATTCTGCATGTGCTCTTGCAAGGGATTTCACTGAGGTTCTGAGCTTCCTTGCTGTATGCAGAGTTAAGTCTCCACCTGAATCTTTGCAGGCTCAGGGATTTGTATCTTAATTATAAAGTGGCATCCATGGATGTAACTGACTTTTGGTTAAGAAAAATCTTTGTATATCACATCTAATGAATGCATGGTTATAGTAACATCAGAGCAAAGCAGTCCTTGCATTACAGAGCTTAGAAATGAATTGGACTCAGTCAGGTTCAATACACTGTTTTGCAAATGACTTTTGTCTCATGTTGCATGAAACAATTTTATTTTACAGATATGAGATACTCCAAAGTAATAAAGACTCTCCCAGTATCTGGCACTTGCTTAATACTAGTATACTAGTAATTTATGTTGATTGTGTGCACTCTACTTTTAACCACTATTCAGCCATTTATAAATCAATCACCTGAGGAAATTCATTGAGAAAACTGCACAAATGCATTTTTGAACACAAATCTCTCACTCAGTAGAATGATGAAGTTTTACTAAGTGGATTTTACCTTCAGGAATAAAACACTGCACACATTAGTTTTGCACATTTTTAATTATATTTTATTGCCCAGTAAAGCATATTCGCAAATATCCTCATGTATATAGAGAGCTGGTATCATGGCAGAGCAGGTCTGCGCCTGTGTCTGAAGGGGTCACTGAAAACTAGATGTGCAAGTTCCCACATGGCAGCATAAGCCCGCTGAATATTAACAGCAGTTTATACAGGCTGCTTCAGTGCAGATCAGATGTAGCAAAAAATGTCTTCCAGCTTGCACATGAGCAGTAAAAATACAGAAAAATATTACACAGACAGCAACTGTTTTTCAAATATTAATGCCATGGTCACAGTTGTGTAATCATTTTGGAAGGTTCTTTGGCGATAGGTTCATAATATGGATTAAAAGCCAGAAAAATGCAGTGTTAAATAGTGTGGCCATACTCTCCCAAGGAGAAACCAAGATATCAAATACCAGGAAAACACACCATTACACTCCAAGCATTTTTTTATCAAGGGAAGAAGGTGTTTGAAGATGTTCAGTGTCCAGGACCCACTTGAAACACTTGTGCCTGATTTTCATCAGCTTTTGTGCCCCTGCCCCTGGGATGGGGAGAGGCTCTCAATCAGGCCCTGCATGAATGCTTCTGAAAGCTGTTAAGCACTGGCAATTTTCATTTGCTATGAAAGTTTGACATATATATATAAAGTGTAATGAGATAAAAGGAAGAGCCCAGATGTTGTCTCAAAATTGTAAAGTGATTTCTTATTTTCACTCGTATCTGCAAAATATTATCAAAATATTAGCTGCATAGTGCAATAGGAAAGGGTAGTCTTGGAAGGTCTTAGACTCATGAATTATTTCCTCTGGCAACAAGAAAACCTACCCACACCTCTACTTTAGGAAGAGGGAATATACTCACAGAAATCCCCAGTAGTCTCTGCCCTGAAGCCAGCTTCTTAACTTTAGGATCACTTTTATTTAAGTTTCTTACACTTCAGCAAAATGCAGCAGAGCTTGACAAATTCATTTTGCAAGAGAAAGTCTGCTACAACTTGTTTGCTTTCTGGGTTTGAAATGGGGACGCAGTGGAAAACATTCCTGAAAAAAAAAAGATTTTTTTCATTTCTAATGAAAAAAAGATTTTTTTCACCACAGTTAAGCTAAATTTTACAGGGACTGTAGCACACCATGGTCTACACTGGCAGATATTAGCACTGGTTAACAAGAAGTGTTAAAAATCGTTGCACACATTTCAGGTGCAGTTCAGTTATTTAGGTTTACAGATTTTAGCTTCTCAGGCAAACAAAATGATTTTATTTTGTAAATAAGATTTTTTTGAATGCAAAGTTACAATTACTTTTTGAATAGCAAGAAATTATTATTATAAACTAACGAATTCTGTCAGGACCTTGAAATTATAAGTATGCACTGAACTGTATTGCTCAGTTTAATCTCCAGTGTCTTTTGACTTCACTAAGTAGGTCAGACCAGCAGCAAGTACAGATGTCACAAGATAAGGTTAAAAACCCAAGCAAAAATACAGAGAAAGTGTGATCCCCAAACTCTGCAACTCAATGAATACTTAAAAACCCTCAAAACCATTCTCGGGTAAGAAGCGATATCTGCAGAATCTACCTACAATTTTCTTCTACAGAAACAATTCAGAGACAGTTGCTGGCAGCAGAGACCATCTAAGGAGAAATGAGATTATATATGGGTTCCTTAGGACTCTGTCCTTATTTTGCTCAGGGAGTTGTCTGCAGACAGTGGGATGGGTCGGGCAGGACAGACACGTGTTCTTGCAAGTCCCTGTCCTGAACTATGCTTGAACAGCAGGAGCCATCTCAGCCATCCCCGGGAAATGGCACATGGAGCTCGTTTCTGAATTAGGCTACCAAATGCTATGGGGAGCTCCACTGAGAATTATTTATTGCATTGGTGCTGCACAAAAATATCTCAAAGATATACTGTGCCCACCCTCGGGGGTCTGGGATTGTAGTAGCTGCAATGGGGTCTGGGGTGCAAGACGGTGCTGGGGATGTGCCCAGCCTGGGAGGGCGTGGGGTTTGTCCCCCAGTCTCATGGCGCTGCCCACTGTGGGGACTAGGTGTGACCGGGGTAGATGTGTCACGAGATGTGGCCAGGGATGACATGTGCTGTGATGTGACCCAAGCTGGCATGTCCTGAGATGTGACCCAGGCTGGTGTGTGGCTGAGAGCAGCAACTGCCCAGGGGCAGGACTGGGGCCAGGAGGGGGCAAGGGCAATACCTGAGTCAGAGGTGTTACCAGGTCACCTCGGTCTGCCAGCCCCAGTGGGCACGGGGGTGCAGCCTGGACACTGCCCTTTCCACGGGAGTTCCTGGACACTGCAGGACACTGCTGGAAGGCAGCATCAGGGCAGGTGGCACCAGCCCCGGCTGCCTGGAGATGTCCCTAGCTGGGGCACAAGCAGGTGGCACCAGGAATTAATATGTACAAATAATTTTTAAGGAGATTTAGACCATGAGGGTGCTGATTCAAACCCACAGAGGGTCTGGGCAGGACAAAACATGCCCAGGTGAGCACTGGCCTGTGGACACAATGCTGTCTGGACCGGCTGTGCCAGTCACTGGCCCTGCTGACCCATCTTGGCTTCTGAAATGGTTTGTCAATGCCCTTTCATAAAATCGTGGAAAGACTATAAATATAGCACATTTAGGAATTTCCTCTATTTGCTACTTCTTGAGGTTTCCTCCCCAGTCAGATGGACTGAAAATGTATCTCTGAAGGAAAACTGAACTGCTCACAGAAGAGCCTGACCCTGGGAGCCAGACCCCAAAGAGCAGCAAGTACCACCCGATTCCTGAAAACCTGCCAGAGCCAGGGGCACTGGCAGCTTGGGAAAAGGCTAGTGTTTGTGCTGGAGCACTGCTCTGTGCTGGGAGCATCCCAGTAAACTTTCACCTTCCTACGCTAGAGGCATGGGATATGTGGGAGATGCTGCTGTGGGATGCTGCTGTGTAGCGAGGGAGCTGGGACGCATCCTGCCCACGTAGTGCCACATACTGAGGCTGGCCATCGCTCCCTGAGGCCGGAGGAGGCCTGCGGGGACAATGCCCCAAACTGGGACTGACCCTGCTTAAATGGCCCTGCGATGTCACGGCTGCAGGCGGGTGCTGTGGGCCGGGTGCTGGCAGCAGCGAGCCTTTCCCAGGGCCTGGCTGCGCCCGATCCTCTGCCGTGAGCCTGGTTTCGGCTGTTGCTGCGGTGGGAGCTGGTGTGAGTCCAGGACACCCGGGCTGTCACCCTGGTTCGCTCTCACTGCAGCACTCGCTGCTGCCTGCCAAGCGAGCGGCACAGGGGAGACAGTGGATAATGCACTGTATTGTGCTCTCCCAGCACCTTTTTCTCTTCCACAATCTAACCATTGTGCGCGTTTTATCACGATTAAACTCCAGATGAACATCAAAGGGAAAGAAGTTCATCAAAACAGGAATGAAACAAAAGGCTTTTAAAGCATGGTTATCGTGCACCGAGCAATGCTTTTCAAAGGCGGAAAAGTTCACGTTAAATATAGACTACCTTACTGGCACCACTTTAATGGCAGGAGCACCCAGGCGGCCCTCAGTGCCATCCAGCAGCCGTACTTGTTGCTGGAGCTATTACAGCAAATCCCTCTCCGTTTTTGAGGCTCTGTCATGCGTGGGTGCTGGAGCTGGCCGAGGCCACTGGTGTGCAGGGAACAGCCAGCAACCGCCTGGGAAAGCACATGCTTTATTCATACAAGTGAGTGGCACTTTTCTGCTCAAAATATAAATAGTGAATGTTTTTTTCTAATGAAGTGCTCTTTAATGACAGTGGGGAGACTTTGCTTTTCCCCAGGAACAAAATAACCAGGAATAGTTTTACCATTTACAATCATGTTTATAACCTATAAACTGTGTAAAATGTACTGGCCACTAGAGAATTTTTAAAACCAGTTGCAGCTCATGCACAAGCTCATTTTTTTTACTAAAAAGTGAAAAAAGAACTAGTGGGAGATGGGGTGAGGGAAGGGTTAGTTATGGGATTAGCATTTCTTGCCCAGGGAAGTCAGGGTGGGTCTCCTTAGGAAGAAGTCCATTAGATAAGGTCACATTCCAAGAACAAGCCCAAGGTCTGATCCAAAGTTCCTGGCATCTGGGACAAGAAGCAATGGAATTTTAAACTCACAAATAAATATTTATTACTTACTTGATTACTTACTTTTTTCCCTTAAACTGGAATATTTTTTCATTAGGACAAGTTGACATCTTCCCATTTCCCACTCAATAATTGTTCCAGTGAGAGAAAGCACAAAAAGTGGAGCAGAAGGTCAGAAATTTTCCAGCCCTCAGTGAAAGGAGTGAATAAAACTCATAGTCTTGGACTAATAAAGGATTTTCTTTTAATATCTGTGGAGAAATACATTGTTTATAGGTTTGGAGAGCTAGATCATGGAAAAAAAAGAAAATGTCCTCTATTTACCAGCCCTACAATCGCTGAGCATGCCAAACTCCCTTTGAGGTGATGCTCATTTTGTGCCAGAGAGACAATGTATCGCACAAAGCAATTTTCATTCTCAACTCCAGGTAAAAAGTTTGTTACCATGGGCTTATACAGGGATCAATTTATTCACCCCAAAGGTGGAAGACTGAGGATGATGGGCTGTAAGGTCTGTTTTTCAAGGAAGGGGGGTATAGACCACTTTCGCTGTTAAACCTATAATGTGAAAGATTTTGTAGTCAGAGCAAGTACATTTATCTAAAACAACACCAGAAAAACTGAAGGCAACAAATACAAATAAAAATCAGAGAGAGAAAGAAGCCTCTTTAAAGTCTTGTACTATCAAAGCAGCCATGCCCTCTCCACTAGCTTATTTTTAAAAATGACCCATGCAGGGAATATATGTGCCAGAGAAATCCACAGGCTGACGGTATTACGTGGTGTGATCCAGACAAAGAGGATATTTTTTTGTAAGGCCACATAAAGCTGAATGCAAAGATAATCCACCGCTACAGAAAGCCTGCAGGTCGCTACAAAAACCCCAAGAAAGCGTCTGCAAGAAGGGGTAAACAATTAACACAAATTTTAAATCAATGCGCTGTCACCTTAATAGCCAGTGAAGTCAGCTAAGACGGGTGTAATATGATGAGACAGTTTAATTCTTGTTATGACATTAGCTGCAGACTTTTACAACAGCTGAAAATGCTGGAGTGAGAAGAGTTTCCAATTATCACTGAGCTACGATACACAACTCTGGATTAGACCGAGGCATGAACAAGGGCTCCTCAGCTTGACAAGCAACATGCAACAAAAGCTGCAGAAGTTTCCGAAATCTGATAAAGATATTTTCTCTTCTCTCCTCTTGCTGATACACTTCTGAAAAGGTTTATTTCAGATAAAATAAGACCATTTTTAAGAGCCTAGCAGTGAAACCAGCTCCCAAGCTGTGTGTGATACAGTATTATATATCATAAATCCGTACATCCAGGAGGTGAACTGAACCAATCTGAAGTGATTCTGTTTTCCCAGCATTAAGCTTCAAAAAATGAAAAGTCACCCAGGCTTGAAGCGCAGATAGACAGGTAATAAGCCATGACAGCACTTCACGGGAATTCGCAGGAATAGGCAAGTAGGTCTGGGTGTCAGCCATATAAATATGATCATCAGACCCAAAGCTCCGAATAATACCGCCAAGTGTGAGCATGTCAATATTAAAGGCAAGCAGGCTGTGAATAGGAGCCCGAGGCAGCGGCGAGTTTAGTAGATGGCCCACCAGCTGGGGAGGCTGCACCCCTTCCCCAGAGAGGGGCTAAGCCAGGCTGAAAACGCAGGTCCCTGAGCTGGGAATGGGCTGTAATGCGCACGCCAGCGGGAAGGCTCTCCTTCTGGGTAACATGGAGCTGTGTTGTTTTGGGATGGTTTTGCTCCAGTTTTATTTCATAGCTTGTCTTTCATCTCTTTTTTTTTGGTAAACCTTGCAAGAATGACATTCTTCCTGGACTCTGCGTACAGAGGAGGATTTATGATGCCAAACCATGCACCTCCTTCACGGCTTTTGTCAGTCTCTTGGGGGCAATTGCAAACACGGGAAGTAGCTGGGATGTTTGAAATAACGACTCTTTAATCCAAAGGTGGCCTGCTTTGTATTGCTCATGTCATGTTGCTCTGCCTTTTTTAATATAGCTTTTGAAAAATTGGGTCACGGTTTCCTTTTCAGATCATAGAGACATCATCTTGTCAGGCCTCCCCCATGTACAGTGCTTCTGTTTTTTCTCTGTGTTATTTCCCATAGCTGAGAATATAGGGTCTAGAAAGGAGAAAAGTAGCCTGTTAAGAAGATAACCGGGGAAAGCCCCACCCAGAGCTAGAAAGCTCTTTGCTGAAAAATAAATTATAATTCACTAAAATGCCTTTTCCACTCTCATGAAAGCCCCGTGAGTGATCCACATTCACTGATTACATCTCAGAAGCCCCTGCCAGCCCCGGTTGGGTAAGGTCTTTTCTGAAAAATAAGTCACCTCTCTCTCAAATGCCTTTTGCTACTCTTTTAAAAGCCTCGTGAGCGTTCACAAAAGTCACCCCGGGTGGCTTGGACTGCAGAGAGCAGCAAGGGTCCTGCTGCTTGGGGTGCTGTCTGACAGCAGGCAAGGAAAAAGAGGATGTCACAGAGGGAGAAAAGTTGAAACTCCACTCAAACTCCCCAAATCCTAGCAGGGGAGACCTGTCTGAAGTTAGTCCTTGTTTTTTCTTTTTCAGCAGTCTTTATTTGGCAACTAATTTTTAGAAAGGTTAACCTGAAAAGTCGCTGTGTCATGCAGTACCTTATTCTGCATGATAAGGTAAGATAATTTCTCATTAAAATGGTTGGCTTTCGAACTCCTCCCCTCCCTGGTGAATGAATAAATAAATAAATACGCTTGAATATGTTCTGGAAATGCTCTCTCTGCTATTTGCAAAGCAGAAAGGAAAGCTTTGGGTTTGGCATGCACCGCCCTCTCCCAGCCACTCTGGGGGCCAAGGGCGGCTGACGGGTGGCCAAGGGGTGATCGAGGGGTGGCCAAGGGGTGTCTGGGGGGCAGCTGTCCCCTTGTCCTGCAAAACACTCCTTACCTGCTTGGCTCTGCACTCAGCCCCTTCACACACAGTTTCATTACCCTGGTGCAGTCCGCAAAGCTCTCAGTTCAGGATGTCATTTGCTGTCTGCTCCTCTCCCAAAAATTCACCTCCAGCTTTTTTATTCCGCGATGCCAAATCCCTGGAGTGAAAAGGGGCTTTCATGCCTTTATATGGAATTACAAACCTGTATTAAGCCTCAAATGATGTTTTTATCAAAAAATCTCAACAGCTGCCAACTTCCCTAAATCCCAAACTATCATTACGCATTTAGTCTTAGACAGGGGATTTTTCTGGATCTTCCCTCCTGACCCAATGATAAAGCCAAGTTGGTTTGAGATTGAAGATTCATTTATCTCTCCTTGGCAATTATCTCTATTACTGCCCACAATCCTTCCCAATCTTTTTAAACAACATCCTGCTATTAAAGCCACTTGGCAAGCATTTAAAGCCCTGGGATAAGTTAACCATGCACAAAATATCCCACTTGGGGAAGGATCCAGCTATAAAAATAAATGGTTTACATTCTGAAGGCCATGGTTCAGGATGGGTATTCTTCATTTGTGAAGAGAGGTCATCATTGCTGACAATAAAATTATGTAGGACCTGATCCTCCCCCACTGAGCTCAATAGCAAAATCCCTCCTGATTTCAATGGTGTTTTCCGGGGTCAGTCGCCGGGAAAGCCGACATTCCACAAAGTTGCTGAAAATCTATAATTGGATATATTAAGAGGGCTTTCAAAGACATGTCAGATTTGGAGGCTTAGTGTAAACCGTGCTGCAAAGGGGATCATTTCATATAACCGAATCAATAAAGCTTTTTTTCAACGTTACTTTTCTACTTGATCTCTGATGGCGGAAAAGCTAAACTCTGGAGACTCGCCATCAGCACGGAGGAGGTGCCGGGAGCCTGGCCGGAGGGTGAGCTACTGCCCGGTGGGAAAGATCCTGCCAAGTGACCTGGTGTAAGCTGCCAGTCTGAGGGGTGTAATCCTGCAAGCGTTTGATCCAGCGGCTTTGCTTACACTATGGAGGTAACTCGTGCGTGTAAGTACTGGAATACCAAGCCCTTATTTTCATGGGGTTGCTGGTCTCCTGTCACAACACATCTCTTTGGGAGATATGATTGAGAGTTTTGATGAATTTTGCCATGCCTTACATGTCTATATTTAGTAAAATGAAGCTTAGTTTGTATATTTGGAACAAGATATGGATTTATCTCCCAAACACATTTTTTTAACTCACGGGCTGTACTTCAAAGTGTTCTTTAATGCCACTTTGAAAATGCTCACTGGTAGCTCTTTAGGAACTGGAAACCTTCCATTTCTACTTACATGGTGCTTTTCTGGCTGACGAGCATCGTTTTCCCTTTGGTTCTCACGCAGAGAAAGGGCCGCTTGGCGCAGAGCAGCTGTGCCGGGCAGGGCAGGCACAGGGACAGCAGCCTCATGGAGATGTCCCCCTGTCACAGGACCCCAGCGCAGGGACACCAGTGTGAGGTTTGCACCAGGTTGCTTCACCCTTGCAGAAGCTTGATTTGTAAATACGTGCGGGCCATTTCCCCTCCAGCATCCCCATGCCATGTGTCCCAGTTGTACGGGTGGGGATGGGGAGACATCCGCAGCTCCCGCAGGTGACACTGCCATGTCTGCCATCAGGACCTGCTGTAGGTCCCCTCTGTGGTTCAATCCCACTTTCCTGTTGTTTGTCTTTCCCGTTGTTTCTCTTTCCCTACCATGTTAGTGAAGCAGCCCTCCATGAGGCCACAGTCACAAAGCTTTCTCCTTGTTCCTAGAGAGCTTGATTTTTTTTTTCCTTTCCTTTCCAGTGAAAGCTGAAATTCAGCAGAAGCTGATGAGACCACCACGGAGAAACGCTGGTTCACCGCACTGGCTAGTACCAGCTTGATCTGGCTCCGGCTCCGGGATGTGCAGCCTACAGACACAATAATGAAAAGAAATATTCTGAAAAGGATGAGTCAGCTGGAGGCCGGTGGGGAGAGCGTGCGGGATCTGACTGGAATTTAAAAAGTTATGAGGCTACGTGTTGTTTTGAGCCCTGCCAGTGGAGAAACGCATACACGTGAAATGCTTTGTCATCTGGCGTAATTATGTTACTTTGATGATTAGCTGGTAAACCCTTTTCAAAATGTTTTTAAACAATAGTAAGTTCATGAAATATAAAAACTTCCTGCTGACACCACTGACAAGAGCCTGCTTTACATGTTATTGTGAACTGTCTTCCCCAGAACCCCACCAGACAATCGAACAGCTGTGAAATTGTTCTCTTACTACGTATTAGATGACTTATCCATTAAAAGAGTTGAGGTAGCTTCACACCTTCACTTCTATGCTGTAAGAACATCCGTGCTGATGTGAGCTGTACACCCACAGTTGTAATGCAAATCTTATTTCTTGCTTTTTGTATGTTTGCACCGATCGAGACAGCAGCAGTTTGGTGTGAAGCTTCTTCACTCACTCCTCCAGCCAGGTACCAGCACATCCTTCCTGCCTTCACTGGAAAGCAGTGCCTGGCATTTGGGTAATTTGCAGGACAGATAACTTTCAAAGATTTGAGGTTTTGACTGTAAGGTTCTTTAAATAAATGACATCAGAATTACATTTATTTGTTGTGTGAAAAGATATACCTTCCATTCCCTCTTTATAAAGAGCTGATCTGTTCAGTCACATTTCCCAAGCCTGCTCAGACTAGTGGGGAGAGTCTGTGCTTGTTTCTGGAGCCCCTCCAAGCAGGGGTCGGGAAGGAAAAGCCACTGACACTGGCTGTGACTGGCCTCCCTTTGCAATTGCACGATGTCTGCCTTTCCTGTATTCCTTCATCTTTCCTTCCAATGAACCCTATCATTTACAGAGATGCTGACATAAACTGTGTAACTGGTCATAAGAAAGATGGGTACCCACTGGTGAGCATGAGGCGTAACTAATTGCTACCCCCTCTCAAAGAAGTAAGTCCCTTTCTCATGTGTGGATGAATGAGACATCAGTTCAGTCAGACTAAACCAGAACAGGTAACTTCTCAAAGTTATTTCCCGTAATCTTTTGTGGGAAGCAGGGAAGTATCGACAGTGTTTTATCGCTCTCGTTGACATGGTGTGAGACATTATTCCCCAGCTGCCTGGGATGGTTAGCAAAGGGCCCGAAGTGGGCTCAGAGCCATTAGCGGTTTTCACTGAGGGCTTGTAGAGGACCTTTACACTGGGAAAAGCGGCACTGGTGAGTTTTAGACAAGGCAACCCAGTTTTAGCCCCAGGAAAGTGCTGGAGCAAATAATCATACAACTATTTGTAAACCCCCAGAGGGGTAGCTACTGATGGGGATTTGTCAGGAACAAACTATGTTAAATCACTCCAGTTATCTTCTACAACAGGAGAAGTCCTGTCATGTGGAGAGAAGCAGTGGATGTACCCCTGCCTCCAGTTTTCTCTCACTTTATGAAGGTAGCGCTTCACATGACATTTTCTTGAGCAAGGTTAGGCAACATGGTTTGGATGAAGCTAGTGTAAGAGGTGCTGCAAAACCACAGTAGCAGCAAGACAGTAGTAGCTGATTCAGTGCTAGTTCAGACTGGCAGTGAGGTGGGATTGAGGACAGTCAGCCTTGCAACCAGCCAGTGCTTAGTTATCATTCCTGTCCTGGATAGTGGAACTGATATTACCTAGTTACAGTCTCAGGTGACCCAAAGCAAAGAGGACCATTGGTACATGGGGAGGAGGGCTGGCAGAAGAAAGGTGTATTGTGGGAGGGATGAGGGTGTTGCCTCCAGGGATGGGGTGAAGCACAGCCAGGTGGACACCATGCTCGCATTTGGACACTGCACTTTGGGAGCAATAGAGATGTTTGCAGGGACTTCAGAGGTGAGCCATGAAAATGATGAAAGACCTGGAAAATACAACTTATGAGGAACAGATGAATGGCTTAGAGTTGTTAAGCTTAAAAGAGGAGAAGATGCTGGGAAGGAAGAGATTATAACAACCTAGTACGTTAAAGATGGTCACAATGAGGAAGAGAAGGACTTGCTCTCTGTGTTCATCCTGGGTAGGACAGGAGAAAATGGGCTTAGTGTGCAGCAAAGAGATTGAGTTCAAACCTAAAGCAAGTCTTCCCTGACAGTAAGGGCAATGAGACACCAGGACAGGCTGCTGGGGTGATTCATGGGAGCTGCAGGGACCCAGGGGATCTTGTCTAGGGGCAGAGGGATGGTCCAGATGACCCACTGAGATCCCTCCCTGGCCTTTCTTTTTTATACTGCCATGAAACAACCCTACAGGTTTCATTAGGATACCTCCTGCAACAAAGTGTCCTTCATGGGATTGTTTCTCTGCCACAGCTCACCTGTGTAATCCTTTGCTCTGGTGCGAAGTGGGTGTGAAACGCTGTTGCTTGGATGTGTCGCTGTCGTACACCTCCTCTCCAAAGTGCAAATAACTCCCCAGGCTGTGAGCCAGGGGGACAGGCCCGTGGTAAGCGATGGGCTCCGATTGATGAATTTTCACAGCAGGTGAGAGCGGCAGGAGACACTACAGACAGTAACATTCAGGAGGACAAATTGAGTGAATATCTCAAGATGCAACTGCTGGGTCAGACACCAGCCCCCAGCATTACCCAGTGATGGACAAATCCCTGCCCTCAGCCCTGGTGTGTGGCTCGGAGGTGGCACTTGCCCCATCTGTCTGTGCCGAGATGGGGGTGGGGTGACACTGCTCCTGTGGCTGGCTCCCAGTTTTCCTCATTACCTGCTCTAAGCTTCTCTCAAAGATAAGTGGCTCTTGTGCAAAGCCGCTAATTTAGTCCCGGCAAACAAGAAAATAAGTCTGGATGCGAAAGGCTGGTGGGATTTTGACAAGATGCATGTAGAGGTTGGGCGGCTAGTCTTAATTAGGCCATCTTTGTTTACATTTGATGTTTATCAGCTAATTGGCATGGCAAGGTGTGAGTCACACAGCTTCCCTCTGGCATGAAATCAGTTCGCAGGAGAAAAACTGGGAGAACAAATGATCCCAATTATAAGAAAACCCACTGTGTTAATTACCATCCCACGGACGACGGAGCCTCCCACCCGTGGCCTCGTGCAGCCGCCCGCCCCACCATCTCCCGTGCGTGGCCCTGGCGCTGGCACACTCCTCCCGCCCTTGTGCCCGGCCCCTTGCTCTGCTCGGAGACCTGCCACAGCCCCCCTGTCACTGCAGGAGCAAAGGTGATCCTTTGCCAGATGCTCATTTGGTGCTGCACAGCATTTCTCAGGGACTAAGGCTGCTGCCTACACCGCTGCCCTTTCTTTTTTTCCCTATTTTTTTGTAGCTTGGTGGAGACTATGTTGCAGCAACAGCTCATAGGGAATGTCTTGTGCTCCAACATGATGATACCTGTCAAATCAAAGCCTGGATGTTTGCTACGGTGGAGCTGGACTGGAACCTCACTGCTTAGGCTAATTAAAACCAATATTCTTGCCTTGACTCTTTCCTCCCTCCCACCTTTTAAAAATATTTTTAGACCATCTGTAAGTTGGCCAGTTTCCTGCTCTACCCTCCTTCGACTGCCTTGGCACTTGATTTCAATGCACACACTCACATATACTTGCATCTATGTATCTATGTACTGTAAATCTCCATCTTTCTCCCTCTGTCTCCCTCTCTCTCCATCCTTTGGGGAAACATGTTGCCCCTATACCCTTTCAGGCTTTTCCCCTATACACTAAGGGTCCAGTGCGCAGGAATGTTTCTTGGCTGCCCTTGAGTTGAATGATGATCCTGGAGGCTTGGAAAAGCCACAAAGCTCAATGCTCTCTGTCTCCCTGTGTCTCTCTTGTCTTCCCTTCTTAGTAGGGGTAACAGATGGCTGAGGCTTTCACCAACAGTCCCGAACACATTGTCACTCCCAACTGAAAGTGAAATATTCAGTGGCATTTAAATTAAATAGACTCTAATGCTTCAGTAATATTAATTACGGTTTCATTCATCCCTGGCCTAATAAATCAACACATAAAGATAGGATGATCCTGTGGCTGGCAGCAAAGCAGGGCTATTCTGCCCTTTGTAAGGTTATGCACACAAAGCCCCCATTCTTATAGGGACATGATGGCCCCCGCAAACATCTGTGCTCAGCACCACTTGAGGAGAAGCCAAAGTGGTAACATTTAAACTTTTCTTGTCCAATTTGTCCACGCAACAGGGCTCAATTCAACAAGAACTTGCAAGTTAAAATTATAAAACCCATGTTAAGCAGGCGAAAACTTTTCAGTGGTTCGGCTTAGGGGCCCAGATTTATACCAGCAGCACTGGCTGAAGCCAAGGGCAGGGCATCCATTTTTGCAGCTGAATTTGTTACCCCAGCTTCAACCTTTAAAAGGGGGGGTGGGGTGGGGGCGGAGAAGCCTTGAAGGGTTTCAAAACCTCACAGCTTTAAGCTAAATTTCAGGATTTGGGGAGGCCCTGGGCAACAATTTTTCACACAATTTTTTTGTGTGAATACCACAGGGGAAATAGGCTCTGTACTTCACCAACAACAGTTTTTTTCCCCTCACTGCTATACATATGTAAAAGGAGGCTAATAAAACGGTTGAAGAAAAGCTCGCTGCTAGTAAATCTTCTGCAGACAAAACCCTCCACTTGTGATGTTTCAAAGCTGCCCAGAGCTACCAGTTTACCCCAAAAGTCCCAACTCAGGGCCGCTGATTGGAAAATAAAAAGCCCTGTGCATAAAAACTTCACTCCAATTGTTAAGCAGTGAATGCGACGTTTACATACAGCAGCTTTACTTGACCAAATGACTCCCAAGTATACAAATGAAAAGCTTGTTGCCTACACAGTTCAGCTCCTTTGGAAAGGTCCAGCTAGAGTAGGTTTATAATGAAAAAAAAATTATAATGACAAAGCAATGCCATATCTTGTAAGTGCATCACAGAAAGCTGGACCAGTTGAAAAAACAAAACAAAACGGGAAAAAAAAGACAGAGAGCTGCTTGATGAAGCATTGGGAAGGCCCTTCTGGGAAACAGCAGAGAGGAGCAGCCTCCTTCCCTGCAGAAACACAGCCCCTCTCCGCCTGTGCCTTGGCGCGGTTGCCCTGCGGTGATGTCTGCACTGCAGACGGCTGCCTAGCGCAGCAGGACTCCAGCTCACTGCAAAGAAGGCAGCTTGGCAACTGGCAGTGATCTTGAAGCAGCCCAAAAGGAGTGACGTGGAGCCTGTTTCTGCAGGTAGCACTCATTGCAGCATGGCAGCTCCCAACCCTCTGCTCAGCCATCACCTTCGGGAACATGCAATGTGAACGAGGCCAGTCTGTGCCAACAAGCTGACCTGTAGTTAAGTGCTTAAGAGAGGGATTTTCAGAGCCAATCCCTTAAGCAGAAAACTATTTAAACTACCTTGGAACTAAATGCTGAGGAGCTTACCCTCCTTACCAGGTGGAAGTCTCCGCTAATCCTGCATCATACCTCTTCTAGTTTGTGCAGAGCCAATAACCCCCACGCTATGCTGTGCAGTACAGGTATTCCTGACCAGGTGTCTCACCGATAGTATCTGTCACTGTCAGCCTGGGGTTATCCCACTTAAACTCCATTAGCCTTCTCTGTCATTAATGCCTATCGGTTTGAGACCTTTTTTTATGTTTTCTTTAGGTCTCCCAAAAATCACAGTATTTTGTGAAGGCATTTTCAGACAATGCTGTTTTTCTGTACCCTATGTCCAGCCCATCTGCTGGGGGACTTGCACGATCAGGCTTATCTCATTTAGGAGCTGTGCTCCTAGGTCTCTGGGGAGCTGACGCCAGGCTGTCCATTGACTGAGGTGCTTTGGCAGCCTTGGTTGCAATTTTGACATGTCAGTGACACCCACCTGAAGGATCAGGACACTGATGTGCTTGCTCAGGGATGTTTTCTCCTATGTTTCAATGTAGCAAAAAAAGCAATGGTGCCTGGCTGGCATACGGCCCCTCTCCACTCTCCATTTGTGTTACTGAGAGCAAGTTACAAAGCCATAACAGAGGGATTGATATGTCACAGCCTCTCATGGGTGGCTTTTGGCAGTGAGATGGCGTGGGGCTCGGAGGGGCTGAGCATGGCAATGGGATGTGCCAACCGCCCTGCATTCACCTTCCCAAAGCAGCACTTGCAGAGCCTGGCCTAGCTGCATGAGCAGGGATGAGTTCTCACCAGTGAACATCTGCCCCATGCAAGAGTGAGTGCGGAACCTCTGAAAGGACTTCTTGAAGTAGGAAGGAGAGCCCAGCCTTCTCCCCACCACCTTTGCTCTCTCTCCAGTTTTAGGCTTTGCATCTAATGCAGCATGGTCAGGTGTCCCCTGGTTTGAGGCACAGGTCTAAGGATGCTTTTTGAGATGCAGAACTCTCTTTTTCATGAGGACGAAGCCTGACACCAACAAGGGGTGACTGTGGGCCACTGATGGTCCCTGCTGCCCCTGCTGTGGCTCCAAGGGAGAGCGCAAGATGGGGGTCCCAGTGTCAAGGCTAGTCCTGAGCAAGAGGCAGGACTGGGCAAGGCAGAGCAAGGGCAGGGCTGTGGGCAAGCAGCCAGAGCCCCCATAACTGGGAAGAAAGAGAGGAAGGGGCTGTGCTGCAGCAGAGCAGGGGCCCAGGGAAGCCTGTCAGGGAGCAGCAGCTGCTGCTGCACCCTGGGGTATGGCTTGTCCTCTCCCGGCTGTGATTTCGCTGCCTCCACCAGCCCGCCTCTCCAGGCAACTGCTGATTTAGCCTGAGCCTAAAACTGGCCTCGGGAGTTGGGCTGGCAGGAAGCTGCTCGGCTCCTTAACGCTCCAGCTGGCTCCAAGGCCGTCACAGCAGCTGAATGAGGAGAACGCACTCCTCTGCATGTCCTAGTTCCCATCAGCTGGCTGGGGCCAGTGCAGACCATACACCCGTTAAAAACAGACAACGAGAGCACGTGTTGCTCCAGCCTGTCCTTACCCAAGTCTCTGATTCAGGATCATGAGAAAAAAAACTGGGGCAGGAGTTGCACGAGACCTGTGGCGTGCTTCTGGGGCGGAGGTGGCTGAGCGCTGGCCCTGGCACCGGCACCACAGAGGAGCCGATGCCAGCCCTGGCCATGTAATATGTGGGGCCAGGGGCAGGCACTCTGTGAAGGCAAACACAGAAGACACTGCATAAGTTTTGAAGGCAGAAATGTGCCTAAAGGTAACTTCCTTTGGTTTGTCCATTCAAAATAGTTCACAGAAATATTAAATGAATGTCCTTTGGAAAAAAATATTTGAAGTTTCAGGACTCAAAAATTAGTGTGTGTCCATGCATTTTGTCCTACCCCTTTCTGGAAGAAGGTTCACTGTGGGTTCAAGACACTTTAAGCTGCTCTTTATCAGTTATGCTACTGTCCCAGTGAAGGGGCTCCTGCAGGCTTCTGTCTTCAAAGTAAGACCGGTCCCATATATTGGTAACTATACCAATAACCAGTGGATGGGTCATGTATAAAAGCTTTACAAAACCCTAATTCCTTCATTTAGGCTACATTTCATTCTGAAATACATCTCCATGGCCTGATCTATAGACAAGGAATTAGTCTTTCAGGAGACTGGCCTGGAAGATACCGCCCCCCCCCCATATTTATGAACCACAGGAAACATTTGAATGAATAATGTTTCTAAATCCTGGTCAAAAGTTACTGAAATCCCCTGGTTTTAGTCAGGGAAGCATTGTTCACTGTTCATAGACAAGAAGGAGAACACAGAATTCATCATCCCTTCCCTGAGCGGAGGTCAGCAGATATTTTTTAGTAGTACAGAAAGCATATACACCAGTCTGCATTTTGAGGCCATTAACAACTGGTGACTATTCCCAAAAGTACAACATACCATCTTAAACCACGCCTGTTTCTGTGCTAGGACATAAACCTTATGCAACCTGTTATGGGCTAACAGAAGAGTAAGTTGAAAAGCAATTTTTATATGGCAGAGAACATTTCACTGAATTTATCTCAAGATATAATTTGCTAACATCTTTTTCTTCCTTGCTCAAAACATTCTCTGGTAGTTATTTTTAGTAATGACATACATGTTTCCTAGTAAGGCACTTTGCATTTAATAGTAATAAGAAATAACATTATCTACTTTTTATGATTGAAGATTAAGGAGTCTATTCTAATAGCTTCAGTTGTCAACACAAGGTCCTCTGGTACTATGTTTCTTAGCTTCCCTGTTGTAAAAGAACATGTCTATGTAGATATTATTAATTTATCATTGCACAAAACAAAGTTTATGAACACTTAATATTTAATGTGCTATGAATTTAATAATAAAAAATTAAGCCTCTACCTTACATCATTTTTTAACTATCAGATTTTTATTCTTCTCATTAGCCCTTTATGGCTCTATTCTGAGATTTTAAACTCCTGACTTGGGTTTAAAAGCACTTAGTTGTGTATACTGAAATGTAAATACTTAATCTCTAGCCCAGTTGAATACAGGGACAATACCATGACGAAATTAAGCACAATGACTTTTCTACCATACGTGGAACATAAGGATATAAATATAAAGCCAAACTGAAGTCCGTTGAGCTGCCCCAAGTTACATGAACTGAAGACCTGGTCCTTTCGCTTAGTAACTTCAACAGCTAGGCATGCTTGGTCTACTTTCAAAAAGCCCTGATGCTTTTTGCCTTGATACTTTGGCTGGTGAGTGGGTAGACACCCGTTACAGCTTCTTGAAGGGCCTTTACTACTTCTGTCTGTCTGAGCAGTTTCTTGCGTAAGCATAATTAAAAAAAAAAAAAGTAGTAGTTTTCTACTGCAAAAGATTAACAGATCTTATTTATTATTTGGCTTTAGCTTTCCTCAGCACAATCTGACAGACCTTGTCATTATCTGGAATTGTGCTCTGGGTGCTCAGACTAAACAAAGCAGGTTGGGGTCTTAAACCAGGGAAAGTGTCTTTTGATGATGGCACTATGTGGCCCAGCCCCAGCTGAGGATCTGGCTCTGTTATGTCTCGACACACATATGCTTATGGTATATGATTTTGTTCCAACAGTGTGATTCATTCTAGATTTCAAGTACAGAACATGATTCATACTCATTTCTTTCTTTACATTAGTATTCTCTAGCATAGCTGTTGAGGGTTTAGTCAGAAGAATAATTAATGTTTGGTTGATAATCTGAATCCCAACAGCTCATCCCAGACAATGTTTCTTGACAGAAAATCCTGCACCACAGAGATTAAGGGACAAATTTGTAAATGTCAGAAGGCGAGGACTGCACGCGGAAACGCAGGCCACATTCACCAGTGCACCCTGTCCGCCCTGCTCCACGCCGCTGCGCAGCGGCCGTAACCTTCACACCACACCAGTACTGAGACACAGCCGCAGTTTGATGGTATACAGCGATCGTGTATTTAGGAATGCAGATCACCAGACATGCACTTAACTGGACATTTGTACACGCAATTATCTGACTTGCACACCCAACATGCATGTGCCTCTTGGGGTTTGCACATCCTGCTATCCAAAGTAGCCAAGCTTTAAAGTGGCTGCAACAAAAATAGAGAAGAAGCCTTCATTTTGTTAAAAATCTGGCATGGATTTCACTTTTTTTCTAAATGAGACAGAAGGCAAATGTTCTCCAACAAAAGATAAACAACGACAATCAGAGCTGGAATATTAATATGCCTGAGTATGGGAAACAAGCAGGATGAGCCAGAAAGGAAAGCAAACAATGAGCTCGCGCCTTGCTGGGTGATTATCCCAAGCGGAGAGCCATTGTCAGGGCTGCTCCCTCAGAGAGAAGCATGCACGGTGAGAGGAAAGAAGTGGCACTATCCATAAAAAGGAAATTTAGAAAACCACTAGGAAAGGATTTAGAGTAGAAAAAACAGGTCGCTGGGAATGGAGGAAAAATGAAAACTGAGTACTGATGACCATTGCACGTCATCAGGACCCTTCAGAAGGAAGGACAGAAGGAAGATTCACAATTGCCATTGACAGCTTAATTTGATACCCTGGCCAGTGAACACCAGCAGATGAAGTTCAGCTCCCTCTTTGCTTTGGCTGTCTGCTGGCAGGACAGCGGGCAGCTGCGCTGCCTCTTTTTATGGGGAGGAGGAGATCTTCAGGAGTTTGATCTTACAGGAACCTGCATGGTACCTGCAGGTATTTTAGTCAAGGGGAAAACAAGAATTTATATGCCTGTATTTTATGAGATGAGGCTTCAGAGAGCACAGTGGTACTCCCCTGAACTCCCAAAAATGGTCATCATTTTATCACTACAGGCAGTGCTTGTCTAAGGGAGGAATTTGGCCTTAATGGCCAAAGTATCTCAATAGGTCATTTCATAGTATTAAAACTGTGATCACTAGACAAAATGTGGAAAAAGGCCAGCTCCTTACCAGGCACAGTAATTTCTAGCTATTTCACTGGAAATGCCATGTGTGAATAGCTTCCAGACACTCACCACACCAAATACTGTGGGTGGGATGGGAGTGTGGCGCAGGGAGCAGGCCTGTCCACTCCTGCGGGACCCAGGGGTACCTCACTCCTCCTGAGATTTAACAGCTATCAGAGGAAGATGATTTCAGGGAATGAATAAACGCAATGGCAAGTGTGATGCTAGGAAGGTGACTCTTATCACCTGATATATCACAAATCATCTGGCACTGTATCACACTATGGGCCCCCTCTTCCACTCCTCACCGTTACTCTGAGAAGCTCACAGTCAGTCTCTCCAAGAAAGTGTCCTCACAGGTCAGAGCTGGTGTGAAAAGGGGTTTTCCTCTCACAGTCTGCATGCTGCAAAAGAAAATAAGTCAGTTCCTCCCCTCTCCTCTCTGGACAACAGGACAGTCCCTTGCACAACTTGTCATTGACCTGGTTGCTACAGGTGACTTTCAGCATAACACCAAGGGGACAGAGCTGCAAAATATCACCAAATATAAACCTCTAAGAGAGTAAACAGCCTCCACCAAATATGAATGATGGTACCTTGGCTTTTCTAAAAAGAGTATCACTTACTTGAATAAATGAAAGTAATAAGGTTCTTTTTTTTTTTTTTTCCCCCACACACTCCTGCAGTTCTTGGAGTCTATTTCTGTGCAGTCAATGACTGTGCTGCCTGAAACACAGAGTGACATTTGGCACCAGAACCTTTCCCACCCACCAAGGCTCAGACTGTGCTTTATCAACCAGCCTGGTTGGCTCTGACTGTGGCTAACTAACCCTCAAACCCAGGTTTGTCTTGCTTGGTGCTTTACTACTTCATAGCTCTCTGCAGAGAAGTTACTAGCTAATCTCCTTCCCAGGCAATAAATATTATATAACAGATACAAAAAACCACACAGGGCCATAATGTAGGGACTAAGGACTGAATGTCAAGTGTCCCAAGAAAGTGACTGTTCCTTGAAGCTCTCATGATTAAAGTGTTGCCGTATGAAATTTTGGAATACATGTGTGTAACTCTTTCCTCCAAGTGTCTTTTTAAACTCAAGCTGGATCCTTTAATTGCAAGGCTGGTGAAAGCTGCTTTGTAATTTCCAGAGGGTTTGTGTAATGCATGTACATATTTAGTGAGAGGTAATAAACCCTTCTTCACCTCCCATCCAATGAAGCATTAGCACCACCAGTTGGTCATCAAGCCTGAATAACACCCAGTTCCAACTGCAATAATAACACAAGAGCTTTGTTCAGGTTCTCAAGAGCAATGTGTTGTGTCATCCAGATGTATTGTTTAGTTGGCCTGAAGCTGAGGCAAGTCGTGTTAAAATTGCATAGGTGTATTTTTTTTCTGGGTTTGTTGATTGTACATGATTTGTTCCAACTTGAAATTTAAACCACACTAATTAGGGAATCAGAAAACTGTAATGAGGAGCTCAGCTAAATCCCAGATCTCTCAGCACAGTCACAGTTTTCAGTTCACTGGCGAAAGACTGAAGAGGATCCAGAGAAAACACTATTAGTGTTTTGGGCTTCTCAAGCATCCTGATCCAAAGATGTACTAATCTGCAGACAGAAGTGGGGCAGGCTCAGGTGCTGATTTTCAGTTCTTATGTCAGTAAATTGGCTCGCAAAACTGCTTCTTCATGGCACACAGCTAGACTGCCATGGGCATGCAGTGATGCTCATGTCTTCAAAGACAGATGTGTGCCCCTGGTTACTTGAAGGGTTTATCCGCTCTTCTTTGCTATTATAGTTTGCACGAATTGCTAATGTTTTCCCTTTTCCTGGTTCTCTGTCTTCCTCTTCCCCCGTGTTTGCTCGTGAAGAGGTGTACCGGTATTTCACAGCACTTGCAGAGATTTCAAGTTTCATTCTTGCACATCACCCAGGGATTTAGCAGGAACATGAACTACCCTTGTACTTGCTTTACAGGTCTTTTCTATTGTGAGAGTGATCTAAGAAACTCTCAATGGAAGAAGGAATCAAGATCACCAAATCTGGACTGTTTCAACCACCACTTCATGACTGGCTAAGATGGAGAAAGGGTTATAACCAAGACCACACACTCTGCAAGGAATAACACCTTCCAATAGAGGAAACAGTTTGTCAGTTGAGTGCATACAAAGGATGTAAACTATATAATCTGCTCCCTTACAGAAAAGTTAACCGTTACAAATAGCAAAGTGACTCTAGACCCCCTCCAAATTCTAACATTAATATCTGGCCCATAGCACCAGTATGATTAGTACATGTTGGTGTTTTACTGTGTCTCATCCAACTCTGTTCAAATTACATCCTTGCTGCCCTCCCTTCTTGGGATGGCGTCTAACAGTGGCACCCGAGGCTGTAAAAGCTAATTCACTCTGGCAGGATTGTCATTCTCAGAACCAGCATGTCCAACAAAATGCAATGCCCTAGACATTTTGAGTTTGTTAGGATTTTTTAATTAATCTCGCTTATAGGTGGGCGCAAGAGTCTTGGCGATGACTGTGGCCTCCCCACGCTACGCCCTGTACAAGCTCTGAGCAAGGTGTAGACCTTGTTGAGCAGTTTTACACTTAAGGGCCTGCTATCATGAGTTGCTGGTGGGGTGGAAGTGTGACACTGATGCCAAGCCCAGGACTTCACCATCACTCTTGAAGCCTGAGGGACCAAGACATTGATAGACAAGACAGATGAGAGAAGGAAAAAAGGATTTGGAACTCACTTTTTCCCACTGGAAAAAGTTCTGATATTCTTTGTGGCACTCTTGCTGCATGCTTTATGAAATACTCTCCCTGTTTACACTTGATAGACTTGTACAAATAAAGACGATAAAAATATTTTAATTTCCTCTTTACTTTCACATTCCTCTCTTCCTTAGTCAAAATGAGCTTTGATTTGAGGCTATTCCCACAAAACCATATGTAATAGCTGAATACAAATACTCTATGAAGTTTTCGGTGACTAAGACACTGTCAGGGGTTAAAAATGTAGAGCAAAATATCCCAGTTCTCACTATAACTTTGTGCCTGATTGTTGGCACATGATGCTTCCAAACCAAGGAGCTTGACTCATGTGAGTAACACCAGAATTCCTCACCTGAGCAAGCATTTGCAGCATTCAAGCTCTGCCTTCGCAGGGTTGGAAGGTTTTTGAAATATTTTTTTTTCTTTCAAGAGCTTATTAAAATTGAAAAATTATGCAGCCCATTGCTTAGTTGTTTCTCATATGCTTTACAGTGCTCAGAGAGCATATCATTTTTGTACCTTGGTTCTCAGCTACTCAGGCTCTCTCTCTGAAGAGGCTGGGCAATCTTCAGTGCCACGTAGCACTCAGAAGTGGCGCTTAGACTGTAAATATTATATGCTGCTGTAAGAACATTTGAATGGTAATACTCAAGCAATTACTTTCCTTTCAAGATCATTAAACACAAATCTGACTTGTATTTTAATAGGACTGCCAATGTATTTAATGGGGGGCAGTAAAGGGTAGTTTTTTTCTAATGGATGAATGTTTATATTATTATCCACTCTGAGAGACCACATTAGGAGGAGACTGTATAACGCTCATGTGTTTTGCCTCAGTCCTTTTCACACAGTATTCAAATTTTTCTCAGTTCTGCATCTTACTGTATGATGGCAAAACTGCATCTACAATAAATCCCTCAACTGTATTCTTATTATGAGACAAGAAAGACCAAATAGAGTCAGGCCGAAAAGAATTTGCAATTTGCATTTCCCTCATGTCTGTTAAAATTTTAGAGAAAGCCAATTCTTGGCAAGTTGACACGTTTGGACAGTGACACCTGCTATGCAGCCATGGGACAGGCACTGTAGGACTGAGAGAAACACGAGCTTCTTCACGTCACCTTGCAAACACATCTGGGGACTGCTTGGAAGCATCCCTCAGCAGGGTCAGTAGGTGTTTCTACCTCTACGTCTGTTCCCACCTGTGCTTGGGCTGCCAAGAAGAGTGGTCATCAGCGTGAGACATGCCGTGGGTGGCTGGGACTGCACAGAAATCAGCAACTGCTTTGTCACAGCACAGACCCACCCACCACCACTGCTGCCTCCACCATGGGGAGCAGCTGGATGAAAAACAAAAAAATCTCCCTAGTCTCTTATCAACTCTATGAGCAATTTAGACAAACTTGTTCCTGACTACTTATTTCATATTAGTAAAACACCTGCATCATCTTGTCATTGTGAATTTACGTCACATAGTTTTACTGAAGACATAGTTTTACTGAAGACAGGGTATGGGGTGGGCAGGAAATCATAACCAATTTGGGCTGATTCTCAACAGGCTGTGCATTTTCCGAGCTCAGAAAAGAGCAAATGCTGCAGCCTGTGTCCACTTGCCACTCACTCCTTGAAAGCAAAGGCTGGAAATGACTATGCTACATAACTGGTTAGCAGCTGGTAGCCTCTGGACAGTAATTAGAAAATTTTGACTATTTTTTTCTTCCCATTGCACACATACTCTAAACCCTCCCCTGCTAACTGCAGTGAAGGATCTGGATATACTTGAGAGCAAATACAGCTCTATAG
This sequence comes from Strix aluco, assembly GCF_031877795.1. Lineage (NCBI taxonomy): Eukaryota > Metazoa > Chordata > Aves > Strigiformes > Strigidae > Strix > Strix aluco. The sequence continues at coordinate 4,131,568 of NC_133946.1, read as the reverse complement.
ATTGTGCAATGTTATTACCTGTGCCCAAAATCCAGGACTAAGAAATAAATTTTTCTAAGACCAGTGTTTCCGTATCAGTCTGAATTTATCCATAGAAGTTTGTTGTTCAAAACAGCACCCAGCTCAATAGCTGAGAATGTGCACAAACCACCTGTATCCTCACTGAAATGTTTCAGGCACAAATCTTGATGTCTCCCTGTTAGGGAGTTGTGGGCAGTAGTTATTACAAGCCTATAAGTAGAATTTGGTAGATGTTTATAGGTCTGCATTGTAAACATTGCAATAAAAAACAGGAAGGTGGCTCTAAAGCCAGAGGTTATGGAAAGAAGCCCAGGAGTTAAAGGAGGAAGCAAGGTGGAAGGTTTTCTATTACTTTGCATTTTAGTGGACAACAGCAAAAGCCAGCCAGGAATTGTGACAGGACCACATTTATAACCAGGATGTATCGTGCTAATAAATAGAGTGATAAGGGTGGGACTCTCCAGTCATGAATGGTTTCTGCAAGTTGCAGGCAGAAATAATGAAGATCAGTACTTTCATCTCCCCCCTCGCCCTGGAGGACAGAGAAATCATATTACACTGAGATCCCCCCCCACCCTGCTATCTGCCTGGCATAGCTCTGCCCCAGTAGCACCTCTCTGCGCACCTGCTTGCCCAGAGCTTCTCCAGGGCTAGGGGACAGCTTTACCAAAAATTCCCACCCTTAGAGAAGAAACACAGCATGGAGGAGGCAGCAAAGGCACTACACAACGCAAGGGCAGAGAAATGTGTGGAGCACAATATCTAATAGCTGGGATACAAAGTCAGAGCATGTTCAGTGGTGAGCATGCTCCCAGAAATGTATGGCGCTCTCTCTCCCAAGAGAGGTACTCCAACCACTAGAGCTGCCACGTTTGGGACTATTATTACAGAAAAATGTTGACATTTTCTGGGTTAAGGATGGTTATCTGGAATTCATGGATAATTTAGTACTTTTGCTTGCAGAAATAGTTTGATATGCTCTTTAAATAATCATATAAAGAGATTGATGTATGATGTTTGTGGGTTCAGATGTTCTGAAAAGTGACATTCCTGTATGGCAGAGAATAAAGCTTAAAAGGGGATATTATTTATAAAAGCACCACCATGCACAGGCAGTGTTTATTTACCATTTAAATGCCTCATTTCTGTTCTGGCTGTCTGTGCTATAATTTGCACAGGCACTTAAACTTGAGTATAAATAAATGCAAAGAAGTAGTGGTTATGCAGAGTTAAGATGAGGAAATCAAGTGCTAAAAGATGGAGACCACTCCTGCAACATCGGTTCAGCCATCTTATCCACCTTTAACTTCTGCTAAGGGTCCCTTTACTGACAAGCAATCCACACTCGCATTTGAAGAGCTTGATCAGAATATTGGTGCTGAAGATGTGGCTGAGATTTAATGAGCGGGCGGGCAGCATGAGCCAAGCACCGGGTGGCATCTCATTATTACTGAAATGCACGGGATGTGATAAGGCACCTCAGGTATCTTGCCAAGATCCTTGAGACGGCAAGCATTTTCCTCCGGTCAAAGTGAGGCACAGACTCTGCTCCAGGATGAGGACAGCAGGTGCCAGGGAACAGGCCCAGGACAGCTGGTTGCAGTGGGGACATTTGTCACTGTCCCCCAAGAGTGTTAGAGAGGGGGCAATGAAACTGCACGTTCTCCCTGAGCTCTGCCCCTCACACCACCAAATCTGTAAATGACCTTTTTGTTCCCGCACATTTGACTCTCCCCTGTGCTTATCAACGTGTATATGGGAGCAGTGAGGTCACGTCAAGCACGCACAGCCTCGTGGGAACATGGTGCAAGGACACACTGCCTCCCACGGGCAGGGGGCATTGGGCAGGGAAGGCAAGGATGCTCCTGGGGTGGCAGGGTGCCTTGCAGTTCAACTGCTGAACTTAGCAGGGAGAGATTTACACCAGTTTTATGGTTGTGTTTGAGGAAAGAAATCTGTGGTAGGGCTTGATTAAAATATCAGGACTATAAATCCCTCATCTGCCCCCCTTTATTTGTCCAGGCAGAAGTGAGTTATTTTGGCAGAGGAAAAGAAGGCACCTCTTGCTTGCTGTGTCTGTTAAAAGGGTGGAAAAATCACATCTTTTTTCATCATGCTACAGCAAACTCCTGACTACTGCAGAACAGGCAGTAGGAAGAGAGGTGGGTGTAAGGAAAGATTATGCTACTTACTTACCATATCCACTCTGTTGCAGTCCATAGGGAAGGCGCCCTCTCCGAGTTGTCCTCTTCCATAACACTGTCCATGATGACTTTTACAGCATAGCCCTACCATCTCCTGTCTTTGAGAAATTGTCAGGGGGTGCACAGCCTCTCCAACGAGTCCCTGTGAAGCCTCTTTTCACTGAGCGAGCACCCGTAGGGCAGGAGGAGCAAGCAGGGGAATGGGGGTGCACCAAAATCTGGAATGGCTGTTTCAGAGTTGAAGTCTCAAGAGATGTTTCTGTGCCTGGGACATGCACTGTTTGGAAAGCCAAATCTTCCTCTGCTTCTGCTTTGGCTGCAACAAAGAGAAAAGCCTGTGACCAGTAAGATGTTCAATGCCAACTACATTGCAGGAAAAAGAGAGGAGATACTGTCTGGGGTCTGCTCTGGCTTCAAGTGTGGATCAGGCAGTGTCAGTACCATACCGCTTTTTGTGATGTTAACTTGTTTGAGGAGCCATCCTTATCTTTTTTACACCAGTGTTTTCCATTGATATCAGTACAGCATTATCCTACATGCATGTTGCCACTGCAAAAGCATTTTCCTCTATCCTGCCTTCACTGTAGGGAAACCTGAGACATGTTCGTTTTGTGGCTATGAGATCACACCTCTTCCTACCCCAGGTGAAGGGGCATGAAGCAGCACCCGGGCAGCCTGCAGGATTTAGGGGATTTAGCAGGCCAGCAGGCAGGGCTGTGCCCGGCTCCCTGGTGCTGCACAGGGGACCTTGGCACTGTGCGCAGAGCCATGCCTTTCACAGCGCAGCTGGACACCAGGGTGCAAAGCGCCAAGTGCTCTCCTGGCTCTAGTCCTGGCCATGCAACAGCAATGCAAAAACTGATTGTGTCGGTCCCTGGCCAGTACCAACGAGCTGTCACATTGCAAGGTATTTGAGAGGGAAAGACAAGTTGTCCTTAGTGATCAACAGAGAATATCAGGTTGTTGTTCCTCTTGTGCTTCCCTAACAACTCTCCAGCTTTGCCCACAGCAGTGTATTTGTTCTCAGTCATATTCTGATTTAGTTACAGTTAGCCTTGGGAACAGCCCCCGTCATTACTGACAGCAATGGTATGTAGCCTATTGACTTCAGTAGGAGGGGAATGTCACCCCTTCTATGCGCATGTGTGTGTATGAGTGTCTTTTGAAAAGCACTAGGCATATATTAATACTAATAAGTAAGACTGCTATTCCTTTGCGTCTGCCTGATAGGCAGCAGGCAGAGTATGAACCACTCTATGTATCAATTAAGTGAAAAAGAAATAATAGAGAGAAAGTAATATCTTTAACAGTGTATTCACTAGCACATACATATTTATTAGATATCAAATATAATGCTGCTTATATCGTTGTTTATGTTCATCTTGAAGTCCTAAAGTCATTTATGGTATCAGGGTTTAAATAATGAAAGTCAGATGCAGTAGCATTGTCATATTCCTCAAATCAGGCTAGCTGATAAAGCTCTGCTTTTTATTTTTTCTTTCATACACTTGGTCTGTTATTGATGTGCATCCTGCCTGGGACACTTCCAACCCAAGGGAATAAAATTCCTTTCTAGACTTCTTTCAGTCTGCAAGTTTTAATGCAACTTTATCCTAGTAATTCCATCTTTAAAGACAAACCACAGGGAGACAGAGGAAGCAGAGCTCATTTAATGAAGGTGCAATGTGTGGGTGAGGTGAATAAGGAAACACAGCAAAAGCATGTGTGATTTGCTGGATGTGTGAGTAGCAAGGGGACTGTCTCCTGGAACATGGTTAAATATGTAAACTCTGCCTAGGGAAAATGTTTATTTACCTAGATTGACAGCGATCAGGGTAAAAAGCACTCAAGATAAGTGGCTCTTTAGGCAACTTTAATTTGTTGATGGATGGATTGATGGGAAGATGGTCAAAGAAATGACAACATAACTCTCTGTAATGGAGATATCCTGTCTGCTGGAGTTTGCAGTACCATTTGGTCTAATTATTCTTGATCCATCTATGAGCAAACTTTGCTCCCAGTGAGACAAGTTGTCATTCCTTTTCTTTAAATAAAAAGATGAGGAGGTAAAATCAAGAACAATTAGAGCAAAGGATGATGACATCTTCTGCAGTCAAAAATAGATACAAAATCATGTGTATTGCTTAAAGATGGTTTACTATATTAATTGAAATAGTTGTGCATTCTATTATGCAGTTTGTATGGGAACAGATGGTCCATTTCACAAATTAAGCCTTGTCTTTTTACATTGCTTCAACAAAATAATGGTGAACGAACACTGCTATTGTAAATGATCCCAAGTTCAAACCTCGTAGCATCAGATCGGGCTACGTTTTTCTGGTGGAAGTTTGCAGGAAAGTAAGGAAATTGCTCATAGAATCATAGAATCATTTGGGTTGGAAGGGACCTTTAAAGGTCATCTAGGCCAACCCCCCTGCAACGAGCAGGGACATCTTCAACTCAGAGCCCATCCAACCTGACCTTTAATGTTTCCAGAGATGGGGCATCTACCACCTCTCTGGGCAACCTGTTCCAGTGTTTCACCAGCCTTCATCGTACAAAATTTCTTCATATCTAGTCTGAACCTACCTTCTTTTAGTTTTGTTGTGGTTTGGACCTCAGCTGGCAGCCAAACACCACGTAGCTGGTTAAACCAGTACCCCTTGTCCTATTGCTACAGGCTCTATTAAAAAGTCTGTCCCCATCTTTCTTATAAGCCCCCATTAACTATTGAAAGGCCACAATAAGGTCTTCCTGGAGCCTTCTCTTCTCCAGGGTGAACAACCCCAACTCTCTCAGTCTGCCCTCACAGGAGAGGTGTTCCATCCCTCTGATAATGTTTGTGGCTCTCCTCTGGACCCTCTCCTACAAGTCCACAGCTTTCCTGTGCTGAGGACTCCAAAGCTGGATGCAGCACTCCAGGTGGGATCTCACTAGAGCGGAGTAGAGGAGCAGAATCACCTCCCTCGACCTGCTGGCCACGCTTCTTTTTATGCAGTCCAGAATATGGTTGGCTTTCTGGGATGCGAGCGCACATTGCTGGCTCATGTCCAGTTTTTCATCCATCAGTACTCCCAAGTCCTTCTCCACAGGGCTGCCCTCAATCCTGTCATCCCCCAGCCTGTCCTGATACTGGGGATTGCCCTGACACATGTGCAGGACCTTGCACTTGGCCTTGTTGAACCTCATGAGGTTCACATGGATCCACTTCTCGAGCTTGTCCAGGTGCCTCTGAATGGCGTTCCATCCCTCTGGCATGTCAACCACACCACTCAGCTTGGAGTTTTGCCAAGGTGTGCACTTGATCCCACCACCTATGTCATTGATGAAGATATTAAACAATACTGGGCCTAGTAAGGATCCCTGAGGGACACCACTTGTCACAGATATCCATCCAAACATTGAGCCATTGATCACTGCTCCCTGGATGCAACCATCCAGGCAATTCCTTATCTGCCAAAGAGCCCATCCATCAAGTCCATATCTCTGCAATTTAGAGAGAAGGATGTTGTGGGGGACCATGCAAAAGGCCTTACAGAAGCCCAGATAGATGACATCCATAGCTCTTCCCTTGTCTACTGATGTAATCACTCCATTATAAAAGTCCACTAGGTTGGTCAGGCAAGACTTGCCATTGGTGACGCCATGCTGGCTGTCTCAAATCACCTCCCTGTGGCTGAGAACTGTTGCCCTCTGAGAGGACAAAGCGTCCAGACATCCCACTGTCCAGAAAGGGAGGCACAGCTGGCCTGCACAAGGTCTCCCAGCACTCCATAAAAGAATTGCTAACTGCCAAATGTTGTATGGGCCCTTCTTCCCCGTCCCCTGGCCCTGCCCCTGGAGTGTGGGGAGGTGCCATGTCCTCTGCACAGAATCCTGAGGGAGAGGGGAGGAGAGGGCCGGGCATCCTTTGGGCCACTATGTTGGCACCACGTCAGGAGTCTGTTGGGAGACCACTGAGGGAGGTCCCTGGGGCCTGGAGGTCGTCGGGTTTGTTTTCAGTCTGAGGTTCCCCCTTGCCCTATTTTCTAGGTTTAAGGGCAAACCTCACTGCTTTTTTTTTTTTTTTTTTTAATCATCAGGGATATTTATATTTTTAGTGTTCTTCTCTAACACAAAGTATGGTCTGATTCATGCACTCACCTGGGAGTTTCATCAAGATGTTTCACCACAGCTATGGCAAAGAGAACTCATAACGCTTCAGTCTTGCTCATGCTCTTCCTGGAACAGAAAATAGGTTAGGCTATTGGTCCTGTAGCATGGAATAAGCTGGGAAATGGGATGTGGGTTGTGGTAGCATATGAATTTTGTGGACCGTAGTGACAACAGTTTCTCAGGCTCACAGCAGCTATGAAACAGTTAAGAAAGAGTTGCATGTGTGAATATGGTCTGTTCTGCTGATCAGTTAGAGGTGACTGCTCACAAAGCATCCTGAGAAACGATGAAAATATTCTGCTGTTATTACTGCACTTACTGCAGAAGCAAAAGCTGCCTATCAGTAGCACAAACTGATGTCTCAGATTTTCTGATCTGGCTGAAATATGTTTGCTGCAGGACTAGTGATAAAAGAGCAAATACCAGTAGCTGCTTTCCTAGCCAGAGGGGCAGCTGCCTCCAGCATAACTAAGGGCAGCCACGAGGTTGCTCTAAGGCAACACAGCCAATACTAATGCTTGTTTTCCAGGGGTGGATAGCCTGCAGTTTCTAAAGAATCAGTTCCCTTTTGGCTCAGATTCCCAAAATTTGGGTTAACCCATCAGTGTCACTACCGGAAATTACATCTACAATGAAGCTTATTTTATATGGACTGGCACAAGGATGGGTGGCAAGAAGAAAGGCTGCAGTTAAAAGCAACTCCATGTGAAACGGGTGCTGGTGTCAGCTCACATCTTTGTAGATACCATCACCACAAACAACCTGAGCATGAGCTCTGCATGGGCCTCTCAGAGGAAAATTCATCATGGTAGGGGGGGTGTGAAGTAAATTACATTGGCAACAAATTCACTTAGCCTGGACCCACTGATTGTGTGGGCTTGTGTGCCAATATTTGATTTGCTAAATGAGAGTCAGCCAGTCCTCCCATTGCAGTGACATCAGGGTGGTGTTGTTCAGCCAGAGCCCTCCCCACACACGTCTGTCAACGGCACAGGATCCATCGGCAACAATTAGCCACTACTCTGAGACCTACCACTGATTGCAAACTCCTCTTGGCATCAGGATGAGGCCAGGATGAAGCACCAGGTATGTGCTGCAAGGAGCAGGGGACCTCCAGGAGACCATGGTTCCATCCCGTTGTCCCTGACGAGGTGGCTGGCACACGGCAGGGGATAACCAGGAGCCCTTCGACAGCTCTTCTTGCGAGCACAGCACTGCAGAGAAACTGCGGGCATGACCCTATCCAACGCGCTTCTGCACTGCTTGGATCAGCCCCAACTACACGACAAGCACATATGCTGCTGCTGGAAATTTTATGTGAAAAAAAACTAGCCTAGATTGTAGTTTATAGTTCTTTTCAGCAGGACTGCATGAAGCTAATGACACAGAAAGCCATTTGGGTTAAATTGTGAAACTGAAAGATGCAGCACCTGCTTTTATGCTTCACGTGTTACTAAAAATACTTCTTCCCTTCTAAAATGCAACACAAATGACAATACAAAAGAAAACTCTACAATGACATTGGTGACATTATTAAGGCAGGTTTTATCAGTGTCCCTGTACACAGAAAGATGAAGAAAAGATAGTAGAAACAGAAGACATCATTATGCCATTGCTTAAACCCTTGGTGAATCCATATCTGAGGTAATTCATTGCCCTCCTGGTTTCTCCATGTAAAAAAGGGGATAATGATAGGTTTTAGACAGGAGAGATGAGAATGATCCAAAGTATGGAAGAGCTTCCATATGAGGAGAAACTAAATAGCATCTATTTATCCTGAAAAAGAGACTTCTGAGGGAAGAAACATGGCAAAGAGATGTGAAAGAGGCAAATCAAGAGGCAAAGTACTTCCAACAGACAGATGAGATAGAGGGCTTTATCAAAAATAAGAGTGCTGAATTTAACTGAAATCTAACATTTCAGGGGAAGGTGTGGAAGCCAGATGAGGTCAATGGTTCAAACAGGGTGTTATGCTGACCCCCTTGGAGACAGCAGCTCTGGGGCTGCTGGGGACCACGTGGTGCAAACACCATGCAGCCCGGTTGCAGGCGGTGATCTCACCCGTGGTGGGGAATAGCCTGTGGTCAGCAGCATCCTCTCCCCCAACCCACATCACCTCAGGCAATGGGTACCTCACCGGGCACAGGGGACTCTGGGGCAGCTGTCTTCAGGAGGTGCTGCCGGGAACTCTAAGGAGCCTTCTTCTTGTGGGTGCAGCTCACATGATTCAAACAGCACATTTATTCTTAAACATTTTCCCCCTCCACTCTTCAAAATCAAACAAAAAACCCTGACTCAAGCAACTTTTTTACCAGTGAAAAGAGAGCATTGCCAAAGAGTATGAACCCCTGTAGAGATTTTACTTTTGCTATTGATTTTATGCGTGAGATGCTTAGCTACTCTGATAATATCTGACAGTGTAAGAAGCCAGAGAGAGAATAGAAAGGTTAATACAGTAACAATGTCACCAGGATAAGTGGTAAAATTTTTGGATATCGTGGTTTTAAACCTGACTAAAATACCTCATTGTTTATCAAGCTGAGAAGTGTTTTGACAAAAAAATCCTCCTCCTATTGAGCAGTTGTAATTTCTTATTGTTATTTTTGTGAGAAGGATGTGCAAGGTAAAATGGGATATATTAGAGAGCTATAAATGCTTCAGAAAAGGAAAAATGTAAATGGCAGAAATCTAAGTGGTGAACTGAGGCATTCACAGTGAAGGTACATACATTTCCTACCTTGCTAACAGATTGCTATGTAACTTATGTTGCATTGGCACTATGGCAGTTTCTCAAGTGTTAAAAACCCTCATTGAAAACATAGTTTTTGAATAGAGGTCTCTGAATAACAGCATTGCTCCTCTGGGACAATGCAGACCAGAAGGCATGGGGACAGGGGACAGTGCGTCCTCAGCTACTCTGGAGCCTCAGAAGATATGCAGCCAGACCTGCCCTTTCAACAAAAAGCTGCTCTACCAAGCAAGGCTACTCTCTGAAGACATCCACCCAAAACAAAACCTAAAGCCAAATGTTTTCTAGAAGAATGTTCTTTTCAAGAGTAAATTGCTTTTAAAAATAAATAGATGTTTAACTGAAAGGTTGGCTGTAGTTTGGGTGCTTCCTGGGTTTGGTTGCCCTCCTGGGGGTAACAGTTCAGATCTTTTTGGACTGAGAAGTGACTTGAATTCATGTCAGTTGTTTCCCAGGGAAGTGCTTTCATATCAAGGGTCTTCCATATAAAGCATAAGCTAATGCATTTTAAAAGTGCAGGTCTGGACAGTTGAGCTCTGGAGAACAGGCACAAGTCAGAGCATGATCCCACCCTTCCTGGTTCCAGCTGGTTAATAACAGCACCTCAAGTGGGGCAAGGTTTTAGGGCTTACCCTTCTAAGCAGACCATTCCTCCCCATGCATGGTCCAGAGAGCCTGGGCCTCATGCTGGTCTTCACACCAGTGGTCCGGCCCTGAAAAACAAGGAGGAGCAGTGTCTGACCTGTGCTGGACTGCGTCTGCACCAAATCTGTCCCCAGATGGGCCTAGTTTTGGGCATTTGAATTATGTGCTAGAAATATTTATTCATTAAAAAAATCAGTGCTTTCCATACAGTTACTTGAGGATTGTATGTCAAGAGACTAAAATACCTTTTGTTTCAGTTCATTTAGTCCAGCAAGTCTCCCCACTGTAACTGTAACCCACTCTGCTGTCAGGGACTAGAGCTACTGCAGAGTTAGGCAACCAAAAAATATACATTTGAAGTGACAGCATGCAAAAAGTGAATGGGGGTGAAATATAATTAGCTGAGGCAAGGACAAGTAGGTAAGTCTCTGTAGTCATAATTTATGTGGGATATTGTTATAGTTATTACCATGCAATTTAACAGGAATACACCAGAGCAATTTTCATATCTTAAAACATGCAGATGTACTCATATATATATGAGAAAAGTCTCAGAACTCAAATCATCCAAAATAATCAAGAAAGTTATTATGATAAACAGCACAATTAACACAAGGATCACAAGGGATGAGTCTCCATTTCTGATAATCTTAAGAGAAAATGAAAACATTATTAAAACTTTAGTGTAGAACTGGTAGCTATGTTCACATCTCTGTGCACATCACCAGCACTCTGTAGTCTCTGTCAGTCCCACCTCTACTGTTTCTTTGCCAGTCTCAGAACCAACAAAATGTGTAGATCTGAGATCTCCTGAACTGTCAGAAGACACACATGGTACTGAAAAACAGTTGGACTGATCTTGCTAGTTTAAATTTTTTTTTTTTTTTTTAAACTACAGAGGAGCAGTCTTCAATTGCTAAAGAGGAGGAGGAAGAAGTATGGTCACTATGGGTACAAACTTCTGGGGACCTAAAGTTGCAAAGCAAAAAATGGTGATTTATGATGGTCTGTGCTGCCATCCTTCATTTACAGGCTTCTCTCTAATATTGCTGTCGATACAGTATTGCTCTCATCAGCTGTATAAATTATTCCTACCAGTAAGATGAAACACAGTGCTACCATTTCAACACAAGGAGACATTCATCATTTTAATTCACATTTAAATTGTTGAAGATTATCCACTGTCCATTAGATTTCAACAATATCCAAACGTAAGCTGTTCTAATCATATGCTAAAATACAATAACCACCAGCTCTCAGAACCATCCGGAAGAAATTTGTCACTCCTACACTGATCATGTTACTACCTCCTTCAGAACTTTTTTTCTCGTCTGTCCCTGTACTTCTGTGTGCCCACTGTGTTTTCAACTTAATATGCAACCAACCCTTGACTCCTCATAGTTGCCTACTTAATGCGAATAGCTTGTGTATATACATGTTTCAGTCTAGTAGATATGGTTTAGAAAGAGTTGCTCTTGTCTTGGGGCATGAGGAGAGGCTGGAAGAGCTCCTGAGGTTTACTGTTGTCTTTAAAAATCCATTCCTCAAGCTCAAAAATGTTGATTTGGAAAGGGAGCACTTAAGAAGGAGGGATGAAGTACCACTGCTGTCTGCACCACTTCTGGCATTTCTGGATCACAAAATCATTCTCTGTCTATTGCCCATGTACTCAAATAACAGCAAAATGAATCTCTAGATAATGCAATTTAGTGGTTTTATCTTTTTAATTTTGAGCCTAGAGGTGAGTTGGGACCTTCTCTGAGTTAGGCCAGTGAGCCCCATTACACTGAGTCTGCCTTCCCAGCAAATGACTCTCTGCAGTTAAAGCAAGAGCCCCATAAAAGTCTTACAAATTAAGGCTTATGCATGTTTTTTTAGATCCATATTTTACATACATCAAATAAAGAAAGCTCATTATGCTATTTCAGAGCTGGTTTTTTGTATACTTTTTTTCTAATACTGTGCCAGTCCATGTCTGTAAAAATCTCCTTCACTCTGTTTGCTGAATCATGCCTAGAATCCATATTAGAAGTCAAGTGTAAAAAAAAAGGAGGAGAAGCTGTGCTACAGGCAGCTGTTTTTGTCAGTGCCCTTTCTTTCCCCGAAATAAAAGTCACACAAAAACTTAAAATCTTGCTAGGCCTCTACTCCTTACTGTCAACATTATCTCCCTCCAGATCTGTAAAAGGGCAAATTTTTTCCTAGCAACAGCATTAACCCATTCACAGGGTTTTGAAAATAGGCTTTCTGTCTTTCCCATAGCTGACAACACCTTTTACTGTTCCTACATGTCTGTGGTTTAGCGTGTTACAGTCTCTCTTTAGCATTAGGAACTATTTCATAGCAACTCCAAAAAGAGCAGAGAAACAGTAAAGCTTGACACTCGCCAGAGCATTTGTTCTGCTCTAATCAAGGCACTAAATAACAGAGCAAGGAAAGAGCTATTGATAGCACTTCAGAGGCAAATGGTACAAATATACAGCTACAGCAGAAAGTTTTATAATCCAGTATTAATTTGAATATGTGGGAATATTCTGACACAATCTCAAGTCAATAATTAGGCTGCTAATTGACAAGACACTCTTGTCTCAATAAGAGTCATGATCATACTCCTTAATCATTGTGCAATGCTCCTTGAATAGAGGTAAGACAGGTAAGCATAACCACATAAGAAAGATCTACAGTTCATTTCATATATATAAAAATAGATCCAGAGATATATTTTGTAGCAGCACCTAAAATGTTTTATGTATGTATTTTTCTAGCTTCTCAACCAAATCAAACTTTATTCCTTTTTCACAGACCACCAACTCAAAAATCTTATTTCCCGTCCTCAGTGTGAGGCACCAACATATTTATCTGCATCTCCTAACAGACTCTCGGCTAGGGAGCTGAAGCCAATATCTAGTAGCACTATTTCCCCCTCTCATTAGCAATGTACAAAGCATATTTTCAGATAATTGGGTTTCAGGAGCCACATGCTCCTGTCTGCAGTTGAACTGAACTAACTTCGTCACACTTGCTGATGAAGAACTGTGGCTGTGTATCACCTGCTAAAGGCCTGACCAGGCACTTGCCTGTGCTGGCAAGCAGTGAAACTGATTCCTAACAACAGCTCTTTGAATTTTTTCTGCATTGTTGTAGTTTCCAAACTGTGGTTGACTCATCCTTTGCTGTCCTTGAGGTCCTAATAAATAGTCCTCACACACTGTAGGAAAATACTAAACAACAACATATATGAACCTGTCAGTTTTGTATGACATGGACATTGATTGAAACCCCTTATGTCTCTGCCCTGTCACCTCATGTCCCAGGTTCTGTACAAGGATGGAGAGTTTGTAAGACATCAATGGCTGAAAGTGGTTCATTGGTCTAAAGTGCTTGGGAGTCATGGGGTTATTGAGTTATATACCCTTAATGATGTTAAGAGTGGCCTGTGGAAATCCTATCTATCTTTGGGGAAGGACCTACACAAAAACATGGACCATAACAACCACAGACTGGTTGAGGCTCAGCTCCAGATCTGAACGGGTCCTTCACTACAGAGACAACACATAACACTGTCATGCTACACCAGAAAAAAAAATGAATTCAGATTATAAAAGTCAAACAATGCTTTCTTTTTTCATATACATGCAAAAATGTGGTATCTGTGTATTCAGATGACAGGCAATTCCAAAAGGAGGTGGATGTCATTTAAAATATGTAACTCTAGACCAACTGGTAATCTGAGTATTTTATCATAATGCTAATAATATTTAGTGAACTACTAACATGCCTGGAATCCATTGATATTTCTCATTCAAGACAAGGGTGAAACCTAAAGATGTGTATTTTGTGATATGTCAATGCTGAAATGAAACGAGGAATAGAAAACCTGTGTAATTTTTGCAATATTTCTTACCAATTAGGAGGCATTTTATTGAAACTGTTCACAAGAGTTCTTCATTCAGAAATTATCGAAGGAAGTCTCCAGACAGCTGACTACAGTGGGTCTCCAGAAGTGTTCTTTTTTTTTTCCAAAAGGAAGCAAGAGGCAGAATCTTGCAATTTCTCCCTCAACCTATGATCTCCCTGCCAGCAGATGATGTGGATTTGGAAAGGGGAGACTGGACAAGCACTTGAAAGAGATCTACTGAGGGCACTTAAACAGCCAAACTGCATTAGGCTTGGACAAGCTCTTCAATCAAAACCACTTTGAGACTAGGAGAGTAATATCATATAGAAATATCATGGATGCATGCCTTGTTCTTACTTTACTCTAAGGGACTTGCTATGGCCACTGCTGGAGACAGGATGCTGAGATGTGCCTTCCTCTGAGCCCTTATGGTTATTCTTATGTTCCAGTGAAGTCACAGTAAAAGTCCTGTTGGCAGGAAAGCTGTGCTGGCTTCATGTTGGCTTCATGTCGACATGAAGCGTGTGCTTAGCTGTCCATCTATTTTTTTGGATATTTTCTAGTCTTTAGTGCTTCAGTTACCTCTCAAATCTATATCTACAAAGTAATTAATTCCTAGCGATACATAAATGGTTATTCTGCTGAGTTTTAGATAGATTGTCTCAGGTGCTTCAGACAACATGGAGGTGAGATGACATCCCTTATACTTCTGTGATACACCTGAGAAAGTGGTGACACATCCAGAGCAATTTCTCTGCCTTGCAGTTCTGTCCACATACACATCATCATCCCTTTTTTTTTTTTTTTAATTACTTATTATATTTTTGTGTGTTGCTTTTACTTTTCACTACCGTGATGTTACATAAGGTGATTAATGCTCTCTGGCTGTGTAATGACTTTGATTTGTGAAAAAATAATTAGAGAAGAAAGAAACCGCCCTTAGAAAAAACTGTGAGACCAGATGGAAAGGTATGTCTTGGGCGTGGGAATCGTTACACAATAGTTTGGGGAAACAATGATTTGGTGATTTTTCTCTCCTCCTCTGTTTGCTCAATGATGACCTCAGTGACCAGTATCTCTTCTTAACTATCAGAAATGTTCAGGAGAGAAATTCATTAGGGAACTTTGCCCTTCTTGGCCAATAGATTCATCTGAGTTAAGCTTATCCAAACCTTTTGGCTGTCCAGGGAAGTCCTTCCCCATAACTTTAGTATTTATCAGAGGGTTTGGTTCAGTTTCAGAGAACAAATCATCAGGCTGGCATCTCCACACCCAGGTGGGAGTGAATACAGACCAACCTCTGCCAAAATAATAACAATAATAAAGAGAGATGTGTTGGCTAGTACTTGTGCTCAGCCACTTCCTCCACTAGTGAAGCAGGAAATGAAAGGGAGAGTTTCAGAAAACAAAAGCAATGCAGAGTCATCTATTAGCACTTACTACTGTCACCTTGCAGTGGGGCCTTCATACTTCAGTGGTATAGATTTAGGACTATACACCTTGCAACAGGCCTCAAAGTCTATTTGCCTTTTTCCATAGGATTTGGAACAGCAGTAGTTAGTGCATAAGGCTGTGTGACTCTCACTGTCCAAAAAGCTGTACAGGGACCTGAGCTTAAACATAAGGAATTACATATTGTGTGAACCTGAAATAAGACTGACATTTCAGAGAAGTTCTAACTTTAATTGCTTGAAAAGTTTTCCTCCTAAAAATGTTTCCAATAAGTCACAGAATCTTCTAGGCTGGAAAAGACCTTGAAGATCACCTAGTCCAACCATTAACCTCACACTGACAGTTCCCAACTATACCATATCCCTCAGCGCTATGTCGACCCCACTCTTAAACACCTCCAGGGATGGGGACTCCACCACTGCCCTGGGCAGCCCATTCCAACGCCTAACAACCCGTCCTGTAAAGAAATACTTCCTAATATCTAGCCTAAACCTTCCCTGGAGCAACTTGAGGCCATTCCCTCTTGTCCTATCGCTTGTTCCTTGGCTCAAGAGACTCATCCCCCCTCTCTGCAACCTTCTCTTTTAGGTAGTTGTAGAGGGCGATGAGGTCTCCTCTCAGCCTCCTCTTCTCCAGACTAAACCCCCCAGTTCCCTCAGCCGCCCCCCATCAGACCTGTGCTCCAGACCCTGCACCAGCTTCGTTGCCCTTCTTTGGACATGCTCAAGAAATTCAATGTCCTTTTTGTAGTGAGGGGCCCAAAACCGAACACAGTAATCGAGGGGCGGCCTCACCAGTGCCGAGTACAGGGGTAAGATCCCTTCCCTGTCCCTGCTGGCCACGCTATTGCTGATGCAAGCCAGGATGCCATTGGCCTTCTTGGCCACCCGGGCACACTGCTGGCTCATGTTCAGCCAGCTGTCAATCAACACCCCCAGGTCCCTGTCTGACTGGCAGCTCTCCAGCCACTCCTCCCCCAGCCTGTAGCGCTGCTGGGGGTTGTTGTGGCTCAAGTGCAGCACCCGGCATTTGGCCTTAGTGAAGCTCATACAGTTGGCCTTGGCCCATCGCTCCAGCCTGTCCAGATCTCTCTGCAGAGCCTCCCTACCCTCGAGCCGATCAACACTCCCACCCAACTTGGTGTCATCCGCAAACGTACTGAGGGTGCACTCGATCCCCTCGTCTAGATCATCAATAAAGATGTTAAACAGGAGTGGCCCCAAAACCAAGCCCTGGGGGACACCACTCGTGACCAGGTGTCCAAGGGCACTAGAAATCTCAGAAAGGCACCACTTCTTGCAGGTTTTCCCCACTACCTTCCAAGGTCAAAAGCTTATGGCTTGATTTAAGTAGTACGTATTAGCATGGCAGGGGAGATCTCAGTTGGTGCCATTCACCAGAACTGCATTGGTTTATGTAACGCTGAGCAATTTATCACATCTGGCAAGAATTAATGGACGATCTTCCTGCATGGATACAACAATCATTTCCATCTAACTTTCTGATTAAAATCCTCAAAAAATTCAGTATTAAAATAGATCTATCTACTTTCCCATCCCAGGATTCTTCTACCTCTCTGGTTAAAACACCCTGGCTTTTCTAGGATACAGAATTTCATTTGGTCTGAGAATCCAGTGACCAAGATAGGGTGCAATACAAATAATTTCCTCCAGCTCCAATGTGATCTCAGAAGCTTTCAGCTGGAGACATTTCAGAGCTGGAATCAGTTCTATACAGTTCTGAAAAGCATCAAGCCAAGTTTTGACATGTCATAAAATATTTATGTCTAACCTGGGAACTTGTGTAGCAACTGAAACAGGATTAAAAGAAAAAAGAGCCAGTCAGTATGGTGTGGCTACACATAAAAAGGTTCTCATTCACTCTTGCTTTTCACTATTGAATCTTAATTTTGCTACAACGTCATATTGGTTCAATTTAACACCCCCCCCCCCCCAAAAAATCCACAAAAAATGAAGAGTTAGGAGCTATACTTTGGGTCTGATTCTACTCTCCAGCAAAGCCAGGGTGTACACAAGGTTGATTCCTTTCAGTCTTAGAAGCACTTGTTAGTTCACAATCCAAATTACCTATACTGTCTCATTTAAACAGAAATGCTGAGAATTTTAAGTGTTGGGGAAAAAAAATTCAGGATTGTAAAGTCTGAGATTTCTCTGTTTACCTTGCCAAAGGTTTCCTAGCTTCTCTCAATGTTAAAGTCCATACACACGTATTTGTGACATCAAGAAAAACATGGCATTTCAGAAGCTTCTCAGCATTTCCTGGTAGAGAGAACCAGTTGGGACACAAATCTAGTACTGATTAATTGTTATCTTAATATACTATTTATATTTCAAATGTCTACTTAATTAGGTGGCTAGATGTGGCAGAGATCACAGGGAGATTATTTATTTATTATGAAGGAAACATTCTCAAAATCTTATTTACTTCTGAAAAATGAATGGGACTGAGTAACCAGTGCCAGAGATGAGTAATCAGTGCCAGGTTAATCATGCTTCACTGGCTTGCAAGGGATGAGAAGCTCACCGACACAGCAGCTCATCAGCCCAGACTTACCCTCTGCCTGGCTCAGCGTCTCGTCACTGTGGATTCCCACTGTGCTGCTTTCCGCCACCTCAGATGGCCATGTCATTTAAGTGGATATCAACTATTTCTGGCTTTTTGAGGTAGATGTTTCCTCCTTCATCTTATAAAGGTGCTTCAGTTGTGTCTGTGACACAAGCCATAATTCAGACTGGCAAATGCTATTCAGTTCCATCAGGCATACTGATGAGGTTTCACAATGATGGTTTAGGGAAATTTCCTAACTATATGTTTCTTCTTGATAGGGAATTATTGGCCAAGAGCTCATGAGTGAGCAGTGCACTCTTTCCAGGAGAGAAGAAGGTCTGTTCATTGCCCGAGTAGAAATTCAGATGTTAGAGGGGTGTTCACATAAGGTCCAGCGATGCAGACACAATTAGCGGACATTGCACCTGCCAGACCTGCAGCAGATATTAATGTTGCTTAGAAAAAGGGGTCATGAACAGAGATGTCAGACTCTGAGACTCCTAAGGAGATGACGCTGTCAGCAAAAGGCCAGGCAGACCCCTGAGATGGGAGAACGTGCTGGGAGGTTTCCTTTTGCTGGGAATGCAGTTTTCCCTGTGGGGAGTGGGGGTTGGCAGCTGCACACCTGCCTCCTCCGCAGTTTCCCAAGTGCCTCCCCAGATGGGAGCATTCGCTGGAGATGGCCTATGCTGCTCCCAGCAGTTTCCTGAGCCCTGTGGCTGCTGTCAGGGGAAGGAACAGTATGTGAAACATGGCATAATTTCATTTCAATAAAAGGAAGCAGATAACACAATGGATAAAATAATGTTCATAGTCCCCATGTGTGCCTCAATACTGGTGCTTAAAAGCATTGTTTGAGTACAGTGGACCAGCAATAAGCACACAGAGAGGAGTTTTTAAATGCTTCTAAATTGCACTGCAACAAATTCCCTGCATTTCCTCCCAGTTTTCACAGCCTCCATCACCATGACACATAAATAATTGATGTAGTGCCTTGCTTCCCGTACCTTCTTGTTCTTGAAGCAGTTGGGCTGCTCTGCACTTTGAGTGTTCTCCTTTCACTTGGACACTTGAAGAGCTCATATTAAAAAGCAAAAGAGCTTTGTTGAAACTTCACCCATGACAGGCTACAAGACAGGACAGAAGCCCTGGAGCTACAAGCTTTGCCATGCCTGAATTCTAGAGACCTGACCCCAGTAAATGCCCTCACATGCCTATACCCTCCATCTGAAGTGCTTGGTGAGAGTGAGGGACCTCAGAAGGGGATCCAGCCCTCCAGGCCACCTGTGCTGCCCTGCAGCCAGGGTGCTGCACAGCCTGTTCCTTGGAGGTGGCCCCTGGGGAATGAGGTTTCCTCTCCTGCCTGTCCCTCTCAGCAGCCAGCTGCCCTGTTTGGAGCAGCATACAGGCAGTGTCTGTCTGGGATCCAGTTCCAGGAAACTCCTCCTTCAAACAAGAACCTTCAGGCTTTTCTTTTCCTTCCATAAAGAGATCAGGGAGCACTCTTTTAAAACATGATTAGAGGAGGTGATGGAGCTGTGACAGTTATTCAGTCACAAACCAATTAGAGCACTCACCAGAACATGAGGACTTGGGATCCCCTTAGCAGCCCAAGGACAGTTGTGCCTTTGATGTTAAATCCTGAAACCCGCCTCCCCCAAACCAGGTAAATCATCCCAGGAGCAAGACCAATGCCCAGGTCCCCTCCAGGACTCCAATAAACACTCTAGGTGGTAAGTGCCACTAATGTTTTCTTCTTCTCTTTGGCCCAATAAAATCTGAGTCATTCTGGGAAGTGGAAAGTTCAAATACATCATAAACATCACTTGATCTGCAATATGGAAATGGGTTAGAATCATTTCTAAAATATGAAATGAAAAGTTAACTCTTTCCTCCTGCTTCCACAGCCTCTTCTCCCACCTTGTTTCCTAGAAATATTCATGTGTATTCTCAGATTGAGAGCCACTGCAGCCAGCCACACGGGGAGTTCACCCGAAGTGCTCACTGAAACACCTCCACTGCCCAAACTTCAGCAAGCTTCTTGCAGCAGCATAACAACCTCAACATTTGCTGTATCAGTGAGAGAGAGAGAAATAATGTGCTGCACATTTTAAAAAACTTATTGATCTCCTGTGGACCTAAGGTGAGCAAAGAGAAAGCCTGGAAGTTTGTCCTGCAGTGAGACAGTGAGTGAGCTGTATATTGACAGGGTGTCTTAATACAGTTACAAAATTAAGTGAAGGGCACTGAAAGAGGGATATTCTGTCACCTAGTCACTTCTTTTGTGAAGCCACACATAACACAAAGTTAATTAAAGCTTCTACTCTGAGAAAAAGGAATGTTCCATTTGGTAAATTTAGAAACAGCTGGTTAGTTTTATCCATTACTTTTGTGCTAACATCAGTTGAGCTCATTCAACTCTCTCTTTTTATGAAGCTGTCCTTCCTATGCTACCTGATAGCTACTAATTGCTGCAACTACATTTCTGAATTGCAAATTTTCTGCACTGATAAAAACTTTGATTGCCTGTCAGCTACACATAAGGAAAAGATCACCAGTGCTAAATGAGGTGTTCCACGCTTGGATAATAATGCCTAATGAATTATTCAAAAAAGAATGCTTGAATGAAGCAAACAATTTGAAGGGTTACTAGCAGCCGTAACAGTTCAACAGCCAAAAGAACAAAAGTATCATCCTGAAAATTACACTAATGATTAAAAAATGCGTATTAATTCTACATTTGGAGAAAAAAGAAATGCCAATCTGATTTTAAAGGTTAATCATTATTTTTTCACTAATGCTCTAATCTCTGTGAAAAACACCCTTTACCAATATTTTGGGACATATAATATTATGACATAACATATTTATATAATTTTCCAGGCATTAACCCTCTCTGCAAATTCCAAATTTCACTGTAAAAGAATTGAAAGCCCTGTTTGAAAGCTATTACTGTCCACAGGATTCTTTCTATTGCTTTAAATGAACCTCGGATCAGGCCCAGTTTCCAGCACAGCAGCATCAGACTGGTTGCACTGTGGTCAAGCACCACTAAAGCTGCTCTCAAGAGATGAGCTGTCAAGCCAGAGCCCAGTCTCAGCTGCACCAAAACACAGTCCAAGTGTCTGAATTACTCCAGACTGACTTCGGTGTGGTGAAGCCAGAATCCGGCTCTCACCATTCACTTTATGAAGAGATTTGCTAAATGAGAAAACAGGTGATGGAAACAAGACCCACATGCTCAAATGATAATAAAAGCAATGGCTATATTCATGTAACTGCTGTAATATAAAGCTCTTTCCAGCCCAGATTTGATTGTATCTTTAAAAAAAAAAAGTGGATGGCTAATGGGGAAATAAATATTTTGTCTAAATGCTGCTGGCTAAAGGAAGAAGGAAAAAAGAAAAAGAAATCCTTAATAAACCATGTGAATTTCATGGATGTCCAATGCTGACACATTTTCAGCTTTCATAAAAAATATGTTTCCAAGACCAAAAGTGATAATTTATTATGACAGACTCTCTCTGGTTGCCAAAAAACAAGAAAAATCTGAGAACTAAATCCTAACGAACATCTCCTGTAAAATATTAGCATTACATAAACATGAAAAATAACAGCACAATGACAGTGACACGTTTATCTGCTTTGCTGTTAAAAACACTCCCAATTGTTCCATTTGGAACTGAGCTAACGGAGACACACCATCATATGCAGAGAGGTCTCACAATGATAGTGCAATGTTGACTATGCTAAGGAAGGATTTGTAAAATAGCATTTATTAAAATGAAACCCAGTCAACCACTTATCTACCTCTGTTGCAATTTTACAGCTATAAAGCCTTTAGTATTAGACGCCAATTAGTGATTTTATTATAAAGATGTTCAATGTCAAGATAACACTTCTTGTTTCTGGCAGTGACACTGAATGGTGGATAGAAGAAATGACTTCAGGAAAGCTTAGCTGACCATCTGCTTAGGCCTGCTCACTCACTGATGATTAATCCTTTCCCTCGAGGACAATGTCTCCATGTGTTTCTCTTGCTGTCTTTTTAATGTCACAAAAAGAGGTTGATAAACACATTCAAGTCACAATTAAAAAACATTTTAACTGACCAGTTGCCACTGATGATATTATTAGACAGTTTTAGTCACTGTTGTAACAATGTGTTTAGTGGTGTTGATGTGAAGTGGAGATGAAGTTTCTTTAATGTGCCTCCTACCTATTTTTATGTTTAAGTGACATTTAAAGGTTTACCTTGATGCTTGCAAACAAGTAGTTTGGAAGGGGTATGGGGAGAGGGTTTTGCTACAGAAGCAAAAACTCTGAAAACAATATTTGCATGACTTCAAGGTGGCTGCTGTGTTCCCTTGCCTGGGGTGGGGGAGGAGGAGGAAGAGGAGGAGCAAAAGACGCAACAGAGATTTTTAGGTAGATTGCAGTGATTACTTCTAGACCCGTATATGCTTCTGCCAAATGCACAAGTGATTGATTTCCCATCTCCTTACAACAGGTCAGAGCACAGTAGTGGGCTCATGGGCCTCATGAACACATGGGAGTCACACATGTGCAGGGACATCCTGCTGGTGACATGGAAGCTGTTATAATAATGAACAGAGCAGTGTTGGCTACTACCTGCCCTCTTTTCTCTCATGGACAACAGTATGAATTTTTCTCTGTGTGGGAGTCAGGTTCAATGCTCACTACTTTACAGAACTGTCCTGATGGAAGAGGTGATTAGTGAGGGACTAACCACTGACAAATGAGAGGACCAGCTTTCTTGAGGACTGGAAGTCGGAGAGCTCAGAACCTCTGGCCACGATATTACTTTCTATTTATATTCTCAAACATGGATTTAGGGGGCCAATTTCCAGTGCTCAGGGCCTGACCTTTCCTCTCTACCCCAGATTTTTAATTACATAGCATACTTTTATTCCTCCAGTTGATCTGCACGTGCAAACAACAGAATCAGGTTTCTTGGAGTTCCAGAATGGAAGCACTATAATTCCTGAGTATCTGGGCTGACTTATTTATCACCTACCTGATTTAAAGCAAATTTGGCCAGCAGAACAGTTAATGATGGTCTGCTTGCAACTGATTCCAAATATTGTCCTGCACCTATGATAGTAGTGGTTTTCAGACTCCTTATCCACATCATTATATTTACTTTCATGAAGTGTCACACTCAGAGTATATCAACCCCAGTCAAATAAAATACATTGAACAGCTGATAAATCAGAAATCAAATATCCTCAAAGGAAGTATAAGATCTAGTGATGTGAATCTACTTTATTTCTGTGAAGGCATCATGGGTGGCATTGGCTTCACAATTCTAGTGGTGAATTTGAGCATCTCTGCACAGATCACCTCTCAAAGTTTCGTTTATCTTTTCCAGACCTATACCTACATCATTGTCTCTCATTAGATTAAGAGACTTAAACTGTCCTGTGACTTGGTGGCATTTCTACATCTCTGAAAGTTTCCAAACTAACAAACACACAGCCTTTCAATATCAAAGCCAGTCAGTGTTTTCTAGGAGTTTGACCCAGAGAACTGCTACTGCCCCTTCTGTGGCTATATGGGGTGGAGCCAGACTCAGTACAATCACATCCTCCCCTTGCAAGCTGGCATGTCTCCATAGGAATTTTGTTTATGAACTGAGGTCATGATATGGCCCTCAATGGTCCTACCTCTCCTCTTGTTGTAATGCCTTAGCTTCACATGCACACATAAAGCAGGGCAAGCACGCTATAATTACCTGGCAAAGTTATTAGATATGTCAATAATACCATCTTCAACATGAAAAGGTAAAGAAAAGGATCTCGTGTTGAAACAGAAACATTTACTACTATTTTAGCTCAAATTTGCCCCCAAATATTCCTAACAGAAAGGGTAATTCTTTCAGTCCCACAGACTTTAGAAATTAATGTAAGATGTGTCACAACAGGAAGCCAATAAGTTATGAGGGAGGACATAAGAAGAAGAGAAGCAGAAAGTAGTAAGTTGTTGAAGGCAGATTTGACTTCTGATTTCATTGATAAGATATGGAAAGGGATTTTCAAAAGCCCTGGGGTGACTTAGAAAACCAAGTCCCATTGACTTTTAATCAATCAGACATTTTTGAAATTCATGCAGATAATGAGTAAGCAAGTTTACAGTCTAGTCCAACCTGTACTGAAGTTGATGGTAATGTTTGCTTTATGAAAGATAGATCCAGTCCATAATTAGATTTCTTGTAGGCATTGCAGGGGAAAAAAAAAAGTGGTTTACCAATGCAGAAGGAGCATTTCATGGCATGAGTGCAAAGACACAGTTAAGGAAAGAGAAAACAAGCAGGATGCCATGACTCACATCACTGGTGGATCGACATAGGTAGCGTGAGATAGCAACATTAGGCATGAAAAGAAGGAAAGGCCATACAGCCTGAAGATCATGAGAAAAGGTAAGAAATTGGTGTGGCACGGAAGAGATTCAATGAAGGAATGTGACAGAGGAGGAGAGGTGGTTACAGAGGTGTGCCTTTGAGATTATTTTGGCTGAAGGATTTTTTCCATATGATGGCAGCAGGAATGGATACTGAAACCGTATTTTCTCATTAACCAAAAAATAGGTAATGAAGGACAGGATTTAAAATTCTGTACCAGTGAGAAAAACTGGTGCCTATAAATGGTTTCTTTGTAAAACATCAGGATATATATATCAATTTTCAGGGGAATCGCATAGATGTTTTATAAGGGGAGAAGAGGAATAACCCTTGTAGAGGCTCTCAAGGGATGGTTGCTGACATGAAAAACCATTTGCCCCAATCAAACTTTTGGTTTTAATCTGAGATGAAGGATCCAAGCCATTTAAGGGTGTTTCTGTCTACCCCTCAAGCTTCCTGGAGGCAAGAGAGAAACTTCTGTGATCAATAGTATCAAGTGACATGAAGAAGCATAGAGCAATACATAGGAACATTCTTTTTCAAAAGCAGAGATTGTCTAGTAGATAACAAGACACTTTCCACATCATAACCTACAATCAGCCACAGACCAATCCAGTGTAGTGGTAGGTGATAAAAAGACTGATTTCTGGTTTATTAGAGTTCTTAGAAAATGGAAATTTTCTAAACAGCAGGTGGTACCTCAAGCAAAATTTTGAGGATGAATTACTGCAACAGATCTAGGCAAGTACCAGCTAGTAACAATTTTTAAAATGCCATTTAACACCTTCATCCTGAAAAAAATTCCTGAGCTTATTACAGAACCACCAGTTTTTCCAATAGACTTGTGCTAGTGATTTTGTAGAGCTGGATATGAAAGGTAAAATTCATTCATTCCCAACATCTAGTTCATATATTATCCAACTTCAAAAATGCTATTCCAATTTTAATTTTTTATCACCACATGTTCCTTTTACTTAAAAAAAATCCTTTATTCTAAGAATTTTGACAGAAGAGTAAACAAGACTCTTCCTCTTCATAAAAAAGGCTATCAATTTTTGTCAGATAAATTATAAATTCCAGTTAAAATTTTATGACCAAAAATTCCTGACTTAAAACTTTCAAAGCCAAATTATTCAAGAATCTCAAGGAGACTGTTCAAAAATTGAGATACCAAGAGGGTCCCAACACTCAAAAGCATAGGTTCTTACTTTAAAAGTGTCTGCTAAGTTCATGAGAAGTCCAATTTAAAATCAAATCATAAGTCAAATTGCACTGACAATTGCAAAAGCAGGAATGGATCTGGCCTATACTGTTGCCCTAGAAACTTATTATTAATAAGGTATATTTTAAGAGTTGAATCAAATGCTGTGGTGTTTGCAACTGAATTCTACTGGGGGAAATCCAGGGGAAAGTAAAATGTGTTGCAAAGTTAAGACTTTTCATTTCTCTTTCTGTGTATATTTGGTTTATGAGATGCTTCCAAATCGTAAAAAGATGGCTTTGTAAATAGAATGTGCAATATGATCCTGAAAGAGGCAATTCCTTGCCTTCATGAAGCAGAGCTCAGATGGCAAAAGAAATGAGTAAAAAATTAAGAGAATAGTGACAGATTTTCATAGAGACATTTCAAAATGTTGACATTCAAAGTAAATTCAAAGAGATTAAATGGCTTTGAGTAGTCAAGAAACAAATCACATAGATCTGTCATCAGCATAACACTGGAAGCTGAAACCAAAACTATCCTGATGGCTGAAAAAAATAAAAGGAGGAGCATACACCATAGAAATAAGTCTGCATCCACCAGCAGCAACTGAAATTACTAATTCTGGTAAGATGTTAATTTTAATAAGTCACATAATTAAGTGTATTCAAGCTGTAATCAAGGTGTCACTAAAGCTCAACAAGTGTCCTGTGGTCATCAGCACCATTCAGAGGGACTGCTCTCTGACTTGCCCCTGTGACTGTGTCTCTCCCTCTGCTGCAAAGAATTTAAGCACCACAGACTTCTACCCAAATGTCACAACATAGCCCTTCCTTAAAAAAAAAAAAAAAAAAAAAAAAAGACGACGACGATGACAAGTCAGATATATCTTATTTTTCTGTTTTTACTCTGCCACTGTTGGCAGCCTTAATCATCTTTTTGGCCATCTCTCCTACAAATGTCTGTATTTTTCTCTGGTGGCTGTTTGTGCCTGGAAGCCCTTACCCCTGCTCCTCCTTGCATTACCAGTCCTCTCACAACATTCTCCTGAGCACCAACTTCTATTGCCAATTGTTAACAGCAAACTGCCCCAACATACCTGGAAATTGAGATGGAAACTGAGAAGTAAAAATAGAAAAGTAGACTCCATCTTGTATTAATCCAGTGAATTCAGAGATGCATGACTGTAAGGAGGTGAAAATAGGTGCTCGGAATCACAGCAGCCACACAGAAGGATAATGGGAAGTGCTAGTGTTAACCCTGAAACACAAAACAAATCACACAGTCACTGCCCTGGGCTATTAAATCTGGATTAAGTAATTAGTTCATCAGATCTCCCAAGATCCAGGTGTGTGCATCAAATTTTAGCCATAAGCTGTTTTAACAACACAGAGTGTGCACATTATGAAAAGCCAGACATATGACCAAACCCATATCACCCGTTTCACTTGACTCCTGGTACAACGTCTTTTGAAATAGCTATTTTCATTTCTCTTTACCTTACTGCCACCAATACAAGGGTAAAATAGATGATGTTTTCAGGGTGGTCATTCCAGCACATTTTAAAAAGTTCAACTATTGCAATTTTGATGCTTTTCCAGCTCCAAGACTGAGGGACTTTTCCTCATGCATCCAGCTCACTTTTTTGTTTTTCATCCTAATAAAACCACAAGGTATGGAGAGGAGATTTCAGAAAACCTGAGCAACTTAAGAGCTTTGCGTTGAACTGGAAAAACAAGTAACGCATGGGCAGGAGCAATACACTGTAACAGAGAGAAAACCAAATGCCAAAGCCAGTCCCATCTGTATTCAGTATTTCAAGTTTTTCTCTCCCTGTATACATTGTTTAGGACAGTTAACTTCTAGTAAAGGCTGTTTTGTCAAATGTTCTGGAGGGGCTTTGTTTGTCATCTCTATATCAAGAACAATGTGCATTATTCCACATTTCTCAGTAATAAATTTAATTTGCCATGTGTCAGCTCAATTACTGAGCTGATCTAAGGCACGATGAATATTTCTTGCCACTCATTTTGTGCTCAGTATGCATCATAATTTAGTATCATCAGCACATACAGCGAGTTACAGTGGGTCTTTCTAGCTAGGTAATTTATTTAAAATCAAACTATGAATCCAGGTATTAATCACACTTAACTCTTGCCTTCTGGGGGACAAAGATCTCAGTACAGAAAATTCATTTTCTTTCATGTATTTCTATGCCATGTCCTTCTCAGCCCCTGTTAGGTTCATCTTCACAGCCTGTCATGTAGATCCTTATCAGAGATTTTCTGAAAACCTAGATAAAATATGTCATATGCACTGCAATTATCTACTTTATAACTCCTAAGCTCATTAAAGAGGTCAATTAGTCATTATTGCCTTTTTTAAACCCCCTCTGGCAGCCTCAGGTTAGGCTTTGGCTCCTTAATGCAGGCAGTACTCAAACGGAGCGAATGCTCCCAGGAGCCAAGCGCTGCTGCAGCCAGCGCTGAGTACCAGCACTTTTAGAGGGAAAAAAAGAGAAAAGAAAAGGAAGGTAACTGCCCACTGTTCGACTCACATATTAAATATTGATGAAAAGACTGAGAAAATAGAGCTGGAAATGTAAGGAAATCACATCTGAGAGAAGAAAAGAAAAGAAAAGAAAAATCACGGAGAGAACAGGAGGAAGCAGGGAGTGAATACTGCAGAGCACTTTTGTAAGCAGAAGCTGAAATTAGCAGGGGGGTTATCTATTTGCAAGCAGAACAAATACAATTAGATGGTCCCCCTGCTAATTTTGGCTCCTGGTTGCACAAGTGCACTGCAGGGCACACACCTTCCTTACCATGTCCTCCTGTTCCATGCTTTCCAGGTGATATCTGTGAAACAGCAAAGGAGGAGCACCTCCATTTTGAGCACTGACTGTAAGCACCTGGCTAGGATGATTTCTAGCAGTTTGCTATGAAAATAAGCACACACAGATTTTAGATTATTCCAAACAAAACCTTCCTCACAGCTCTGATCCAGGGTGGTGCACTGCTGGATGAACCAACACAACCAAGCATCCAAAAAGTCTCGTGGTTGCCTTGTTCTTCCTCTGTTGGCCCATCTCAGTTTCCCTGTGGTTCCCAGGCAGGATCACACAAAGTCATGTGAGGATGGAGAAACTCAGCTCAGTGGGGAAGACAGGGAGAGGTCTGCCCCACCCCAGCTGAAACTCCATCTAGGACTCCTCTGCAGAGGGTGTCTTCCCTCTTGACCATGAACTATTCCCAAGTCATCTCCTTGACGTTTTCTCTGCCATTGTTGTGGAAATTGGAGGAGAGAAATGAAATGGAATAAGAGAATGAAAGGTGGGTATTCCTGCCTCGATCTCATTATCTCTGCTGAAAAAATGAGCAATCATGGCAGTGAGAAACAAAATCTCTCAGGGGCGCTCACTCCAGGCAGAGAAAGCAGCAACAGAAGGAAAGAGAGCATTAATATGTGCTTTTCAACCAGCTGCACTCCAATTTACTACTGGACTCTAGCTCTCTTTTATTAATTTCTATTTTCTTTTTCTAACACTGTTCCTTTTCTAACAGTTTGTTGGTGTTACAGATGATCACGTTTCCTTCTATTAGCAAGTTTGCTTTATCTATATTTCAAAGTTGCAGTCTGGGCTGTCCACTATCTTATTACTCTGTGATAAGTAATATCTGCTATAACTGCACATGAATTCATTTTTCTCTATTCCTTTCACATCCCTTCAAAGTTGGCTCATCTGAAATAACAAATTGTCATCTCGTGGCTAGCAATTATTAGTTTGGGCTTATTAGTTTTGATCTCTACAGTAATTTAATGTGTAACCTTATTATAGTTACTCATAGCTCAGGACACTATTTAAAGTCCAGTTTGGTTTTACCTTCTTAGCTATTAATTGCAACCTACTTGGGCTGTGCATATATTGGAATAAAGCAATACTTCAATCAACAAATCTCTGTATCATTTCCTAGCACCCATGTTTTAAGGGTGCCCAGTTAATGAGGACAACCTCTATGCGGAGGTAGGTAACATGCTATACTATATGTGATAGCATCTTTTGTGTTTACTAGAATTTAGATTAACAACATAACAGAAAGGGGTTCTTTTACAGAATAAGCCAGTCTTGCACTATAACCAGATAATAGATGTATTAATATCTTAGTATCTGTGATATACTGAGTTAATTTTTTTTTTCTGTACGCACTTCTGCTATTTATGTCCCTGATCCTCCTGTTTCATCCATGCAAGTGGAACTTTATATCCATGCTGAATCCTATGAAAGGATCCTCAGAGGTAGGGATATGTTCATTTGCAGCCAAACACACAAACAGTTGAGTTAGGCCAAACAACAAATACTCAGATTTTTTGCATTGCTTCCCAAACTAGACATGTTAATTATTAACCTTGTTTCCAAACGACCTAATATGCAATGGATATACCTACTTGTGCTAAAATTCCTGATCACCTAGAGCTCAGAAAGCTGATGTAGCTGAAATTTATTAGGAACGTGAAGGAGTCTATAACAATGTAATGCAAAGAAAAGCTTCATCCTGAAAGAAGAGTGGATACTAAGAGATGAATAGTGAACTATAGAAAGCCATTTGCATGGTATCACCAGTAAGAAATGAACATTGAACAAATAGTTACGAAAGTTATAATGAACATAATGATGATACTGGGAGAGCACTTACAACTGAGAAGACAGCACAGCAGCAGGGAAGTAAAGTAGTCTGTGAATCTGATCCTTCACATCAAATAGATGATGTTTTACTCCCCTTCATTTATTTATTTAAAAGTTTCCCTGCTTGTGAAGACATAGTATCTTCTTCTGGGTGGATGTGATGTGTGTTAACGTGCTCCTCTGCTCATGAATATGATCATACAAATCTGTGCATTGTTGAGAAATAACTACATGTACACTGTTGTCAAAAGGGTTTTCTATGGTGATCACTGAGTCCAGTGAGAAAACAGTATAATTTCAAATTTTGCTAGCACTCCTGAATCCTCAGCCACCTCCTGTAGGAAGGAGTAACACTGGTTAATGTGAAACAAGACCACCATGGATAAGAGCACTTGAAGACCTCCACACCAGGACTATGACTGTTTCAAAATCTTTCAATATCCAGACCTTTAGACTTTCAGCAGTGCTCAGTGCTGCATCTTTGGAATACTAAACCCACTAAATATTCTGTAGCAAAATCATAAGCCTGGGAATGAAAATCCTGTTTTACTAACTAAAAGCCATCTTACATGCCGTGCAGCCCTTGCCAGGACCATAGGCATTAAAGGAAAGTGCTATGTAGATCAAATGTGGGCTCACCTGCCAGGCAGCATATGTTTTGCTACTGTCAAACCCAAGGGCTCTGTGAAGAATTGAGACAGATGCTTATCTCACCTTCTGCACCTTTTGGAGAGATCATATCACAGCATCCACATTGTTAGAATGCTTTATTGTGAAACACAGCACCCTTTTTAACATTAGTTTGCCAGCAATCTGAGATTTGCTGGTAGAGGTTTTCTTCCACACCAGTCAGTCTTGGCTATCTTTAGTTTTCCTAAAGTGACATGTTGGAATTCCCTCCACACATACCAACCTGGAGACATGCAAGGTTCAGTCAATTGTACACTTTCACAACTGATTTACATGTTCCAGGTTTTAATACCCTCTCAATTCTTAAACGGATTAAGGAGGACAGTCTTTAGCTACATTTGACAGAGATTATTCTCGACATGGCCTATTTTTCATGGTAGTCATTTATTGTACTTGGTAATTAGCTATATGGCCTTTTGCATTGATTTTTCTTTCTGAATCTACTTTAGGCTTGCTCCCTAAATGCTGGATATGGTGTTTAGTGACACCACTTTTGTTTATTCTGCAGTCTGGCATATTTGATAATTCATTCATTTCTTCACATGACATAAATTGGCAATGAATAAACTAAGGTTGGAAATAAAATGGTTTTGGCTGTCATAGGATGGATAAAAGCCCTAGAATGGCTGCCCAGTAATAGGAATACTGAGGGCCAAAAACCCAACTGCTTTTTTAGATGAAGCTTAATTGGTTTCTGAAAAGGTTTATAAGACCTAACACAGTGGCTCTGATAACAAGGAAATGGGTCCCAAAATACAGAATGCTTTTTCCAGGGATATGAGAGATGAGTTTGCACACACAAGATGATCATCATGACAAAACATCACAGCATTTTCTTGCATGTGCACAAAACAAACAAAAAGTTAATCATAGCTTGTTACTTGTAAGCTTTCCTTTGTGCCTTGGAAAGGCTAACTTTAACTTTGAACAACTATTTTTTCCATTGGGGAAGAGTGACTTTTAAAAAATTTAGGGGCGCATGCAGACAACTCCTGACACAGCATGTACTTGCAGTTTCTAAGGCTGCACATGTAACTGTCAACCAGATCCTGCTTTTATGATATTTGACCTGTGGTCCCTCTTCTTGGACAGTAGCAGGTGACAGAATTCAGTGTCTACTCTTTTTAGGTGCATCCGTCACTTTCACCACATCTCTGACATTACTGGAGAGGGCTGGGAACCGCTGTGACACAGGAAAGTACCCTTCAAAATATGTCAGTTTACCAGAGGAGTCAGGTAACATCCACATCTACAACATCTAGACTACATCTGCAAACCTTATGCTGAGATCTCCTTTGGGCAGCACAATACAAATGGAATCAGCTCCAGGACAACTGCCAAAATCCCTTGAGGAGCCTCAGCAAGGGACAAGCCCAGCTTTACACGCCCTGGTCCCCACTGCCTCGCAGAGGAAGCCCTATAACTGCTAAAGCCACCTAAAAGAGAACAGAAAAACATTTCCTGCCCTTCTGTGTATCTGTAACAACAACAGATACTGTGACAGTTTGGAACAGATCTATGGTACTTACTGTATATCACTGTGAAGGTGAAAGGCAAACACAAGCACAAAGACAAAAGGAAGCACAAGAATCCAGAGCATAAGCATTTAAACAAATCAACATGCTGCTCTCCATCAGAGCAGACTCGTGGCTCCATTTTGCATATTCCATGCTCCAGTCATTCACCCAAGTCATTGCCAGCAATGACGTTCCTATTGCTGCTGCAGTGGCAGAAGAGTATAATTTTTCAGAAGGTGTTGGGGGGATGGGGTAGGGCTGAATTTGTCTGCCACTTAGTGAAACAGGTAAAGAGCCAGGAGGGACAATTGGGTAAATAGCTACATGTAATAGTAAGACAAATAGTTTCTGCATCAAACAGGGTCTGTAAAGCTGCCTTTGCCTCATGCAGTAGTAGATTTAGAAGTAGTTTGTATAGTCCTTTATATTCCCAAACTTAGTTCTACATGCTAACCGAGTCCAGACCTGCTCTTTTACAGGAGCTCATGGAGTGTGGAAGAAGGGTTACCACTCCTTGAGCCTAAGGGAGGTTGGGCTCTTCTTTGCATCAGGGCAAGGCTCTCAGGGCAGATTTGTCAGCACTTCAGGCAACAAAAAAAGAATTTTACCATGGAGATCTATTCAGGGACATAGGCTGTGGATGAGTCTCTGTAACATGAGACTTTCTAGCTGCCTCATGGAGTGTTAAGAACAAGCTAGTGTCACTTAGACAAAAATATTACTTACACTTGGGACTATCCCAACCCCAGGGTAGTGAGAGAACCTTTGAGGGTTATATCAGTATCATAAAGTGTCTTAAAACTTTTTCAAACCCTACTCTGAATGACCTCAGCAAGAAGAAATAAGTGGAGTCAACCACCACCACTTACGGCAGAAAGTTGCGTACGAATGCAACTGGGACCATCCTACCCCATTCACCTGAAAGTCAAGGGATAATGGAAATGCTAGTTCACTTCAAACTGGAGAGACACTTGAAATATCAGTTCAACAACAAAAAAGTACCTATCCCCATCCTAAGCCAATCTACAATGCTAGGTCTTAAAGAAAATGAGTGTAATAAAACATCAAGTCAAAGCAGCATTACCTGCAATCTCAGTTTGGTTAATCGCAATTATTTTAAATATTTACTGTTGGAAATGTGAGGAAAATGCAGAAACTGAATTGAAAACTGACGTGAAGATGTGACAATTCCAGTAACATAATGCCGTTGTATGATGGACTACTAATAAAATGCTTTAGATAATCAAATGCACAACAAAAAAGCCTTAATGTGTCTTGCCATGTATCAGATAAAATGTGGACTACTTAGTTGGCATCAAAAATAGCTGCTATTCCTTCAGTATCCATCCCACTTGCAATAGCTGTAGAAAGAACAAGACACAGAAGCATAGAGGGAAGAGAAAGACAATGATAAAGGTATGAAAAATGCCTGTTTAATTATGCTCCAGGTTTTATCTCTGTTTCATATCAGCTCTCTCTCTTTCCTCTCCAAGAGAAACAACTAGCATGTGCTGTATTTTGAAAGTAGATTGACACAAAGAAAGAGAATTAGCCATGTCTCCTGGCATTAGTCTCCCTCCACAACAGCCTGTGATTGAGTCAGAGCTATTATCCTCACTTTCAAGTCTGAGTCACTATCAAAAAGGATGCTATTTCTCCAGCATCCTTTCCAGCAGGGATATACGCTGGCTGGCAGAGATGATGGAGAGCACTTCAAGTCCTACAAAATTTGCTCTGGCTCTTGCTTTTGACGTGTTCACGGCTCATTCAGTGAAAACCCAAAGTCAAAAGGGGGACAAGGAAATAATACTGCTGTTTCAGTTTTCTTATTATCTACTTTCTTACATACTACTTCTTCAGTTTACTCTATGACAGCATCTAAAACGTTATCTTCTTCACTATAACCATACTGCCTCATGAAAACTCTTTCCCATTAAAATTGAACTCATCCCCTTTACGCTGCACATACAGAAAACATTGTCTCCCATTACGGCTTCTCTTTCATCTTCTCTGTTCCTCTGCCTTCTGCTTACATGCATCTAAATTCTTCTTCCTAAAGATCATTTGGCATCCTTATTCTGCTCTGAACTTGAGATAGTCCTTAACTGGCCACCTTAAATATCCCCTCTTACTATTTACACAAGGAATTGAAATAACCTGCAGAGTGTCACTCTACAGCCCAGATGCTGAGCTCAGTATAGGACCTCATATATATGTCTGCTCTCTGCCCTCAGCTTCAGCTCAGCGAAGTCCTGCACCTCACCCCAACCCTCCTTTACCAACAGGAGGAGGAACAATCCTGTACAGGAGGAAGATACTCAGAACCACCACTGCCTGCACAGCTGATAAAATGGTATGTGTAGCTCACTGACCCTTACTTTAAAGCTTCAGTTCTTTATTTCCCTACAATCCTCTTTTAAAGTTACTATGAAGCTTTCTATTTGGGTGGGGCGGTGGAAGAGACTGACTTCAGATGCAGCACTTCCTCCCTGAATTTTCTCAGCTCTCACTGAAGTTTCTGGGCAGCTAGGATTTACTGCATCTGGGATAGAGAGCAGAACCTTTCAGCTTTTCCCTGGTGATGTCAGAGGATTGCACTCATATCAGAACCAGCAAATTGAATGCTGATCCTAACAAACTCTCCTGCTCTGCTCTACTTTGAAGCTGAAGAACATCTCATCTTTTCTTTATGTAAGATCTTATTTTGTTCTCTTCAGTAGAGTACCTGTGCTTTCCTCAGCCAAATTTCTCAGCTCACCACCTGCTTTCCCTGCAAACACCTGTGGAGATCTGAAGGCAGAATTGTGTCTATTGTTGCAGTTATGAAAATACTGCAGGACTCAAATCACGCTATCCTTATGCTTAGACTCCTTTAATGAAGAAGCTTTCCTGAATCATTTTATTGAACTCTTTTCAGGAACAGTTCTGACTTCTACTCTTAGCACTGCAGATATTCAGTGTGACTGGCTGGCAGATGCACCCAGCTTCAGAAAAGAGACAAGGATGAAACTGCTCCAGGGTTTATCCAGCATTCATGGGAGCTCATTAAGTGCAGGAGATCACATTCTAGTATTTCTATTAGCAAAGAGATATTTCTCACCAACATAACTGGATGCCAGTGTCCATCCTTCATCACCTCAACAGCAAAGATACTGGTGCTCTAGAATGGTGTCCTTTGTAGCAGGTTTTGGATGGGACCATTTCTGTACCTGAGGAGCTGACAGGACTACACCTATTACTTTTTTTTTGCCATACCTAAAGCTTATTTTTTTTCCTGTCATCTGAAAAAAAGGTGAGCTACAGTTTAGGTACATTTCTGTGTCTGGACAAATCTCAAATAGCTGTCACTTAATCCCTTCATCCAACATCACACTTCACTTAAGTGACTTTTCAGAACTAAGCCTGTATGGAACTGACTGTAGTATTTTACCCTCATTGTGAAATATTCTTCTCTTTTGTGACACCAACTAGTCTTGAAATGCTGTAAAAATGCTGACAGAAGGAATACCAGAGAATGGTTTTAAAAAGCTTGTGAAGGATCGGTAGGTCCAGAGGTGTTTTTTCAGCATCAGAACAGCTAGGGGACATTTAAAACCAAACAGAAAAAATTCTAGAGGACACCGAAGATTTAATGTATTTGAGGGAGTCACCAACATGAAAGGTAACATATTTTGGTGGAGGCTGGAGGGGACAGGATCTGATGGACAGTATGTCAGCCCCATAGTAGTAACGGGGGGGCAGGCAGCACTACTGGAACATGGGGAAAGCAATGAAATGAGAAAGGTAAATGAAGCGAAGTGTAGCATCAGGCAGAGGCCCCAACATCACAAACACAGTCACAGTGTACAGTCTCATAGATCCCCTGAGTTTTACATTGAAGAGAAGTGACAAAATCATCAGGAGAGAAATGAGAATGACCAGCAAAACCCTGAGGAGGAACAGTGTGAGAAGGGAGTCAAAAACACTAAAGAGCTGCCTGAGGTTAGTGCTACTGGACTACGATTTATGAAGGGATACATTCAAAACTGCCTCAAAGGTTAAATGTGAAGCTTGGACAGGAGAATGAGAGAAAAGAAAATCTTCAAGAGTCCAAGATGTAAGCAATACACATGGCAAGTACAGCTCAGCTAGCACAATTCCACTGTGAAACTGAATTCCTGAACAGCAGCTCTTTGCCTTACTGTCCTGAAGTGGCTCTCCCAGTTGTCTCTTTATCATTTGAACCCTGCTGGCTTCCACTGCTACAGCACCTGCACCACAACAAAGGAAGTAGCTTTAAAATAAGGCTGTGGAAGGTTCATTAAAATCATACTAGCCTTCTAGGATTTCATTTTCAAGCACCAATCCACATATATACTTACAATATAAATGCATGTATGCACACAGAGGTACATATACACATATAGACTAGGTTGCATATTCTGTTGCTCATCAGAGCTCTTAAAATACTATTTAGCTGTGTTTTAAAGTTTTTCTTAGGAATTCAGATACAAATTAAAGTAATCTATGCACATATGTCCCACAATCTCACTTCAGAGACCAAAGCGGTATTTCTCTGTCTCCCAAACAAGTCACAGTAGAGTCACATTTATAAAAAACTCCTCTCATTTAGGCTTTTCCCAAGTCTTTGCTGTGTTCTGGAAGAAGCCATTCACCTTCCAAAGTAAGAGGTCCCACAGGCTCTTTCCTGGACCCACACTCCAGACTTCCCCTTTGCATTCATCCAGCTGCATCAACAAGAGTCTTGTCCACATATGTATTACAGTATGCGGCGCCTGAATGGTGGAATCTGTGGCCAGTTAGTTTAATTTTGCACCCTCTAAAATTATGAGGATTATTCTGCTCTTTATTCAAATCATATAGCTATTTTTCACTTAGCTTCGTTACATCTTTAATTACGACCTTATGTTGAAGTGGTATAATTTTACTTTAAGAGATATGCCAGAACTCAAGTACTGACATCTCCAGGTTTCATAGAAATTGCAGGGATCATAGGAATTTAACTTGATAATTACCTCAATATTTCAAGTCAGACAATCACCATATAAAATAATTATGGGTTGTTGTTTTTCCAAATTCACTTTGTGGGTTACTGTAGGTTAACGCAGGTTATAATATATGATGTTAGATATAGAAATAGAGATAAAAAGGTGTAATATACCTAAACACAAGATTATTGAACCAGGTGTATAAGGAATGCCAAAAGACAAAGCAAAGCACCTCTTTTAAATGCATAAAATAGCAAATACCACATTTCCAACTGAGGAATATTCAGATCAAGGATTCTTTTCCACCACCTCTTTAGCCACAGAAATTTCTTACCCCATGGGACTTGCAAAGATGCAGACTGGCACAAATGTGAGCAAAAATATCCTTTGTACACTTCTTGTATGAAACCTTCAACAACTGGCCCCTCTGTCACCCATATAATCTCTCTTCGTTTACTAACAGAAGCACTCAGACTGCATTTCATCATGTTCCTTGGCACAATTATGGTGATTTAACCTATAAGCTACTAGCTAAGGTTTTCTTTCTTCAGTTTTAAAAAAACAATTAACAAAGATCAAAAGGGGAATATTTTAATATACCATAATTTGATTAAATTTTGTGTTTTTTTTCCCCTTCAAGATACCAATGCTTTTGTTATCTCTTGCATGTAAAGATGGAGAAAAAAAATTACTTGGCATGATTTCCATCATGTTGATTCTTCTGGGTTCTCAAATATTATGATCCATGGAAAGTCTGGATTCATGCTTACTTCTACTCTTCATTAAGTCAGTTGTAGTTGAATTGCTGGTAGGGCAGGCTGCTGATACAGTAGGTGGGCATGCTGAATAAAATACATACCACAGCTGTACCTGCACTTGTCAGAGAGCCAACCTGCTTTACGCCAGTCTGTTCTCCACTGCTTCCTGGTCATAGCCCATCTGTTTCTGAATTCATAAAATGCTGAAGAACACAAATATCTGAACCTATTATAGGTAACGTGCTTCAATTAAATTCTGATTGTGGAGCTGTGCTTAACAGACTAACATTGGTAATGTATCTCTTCCAAATTTGTCAATAAAATAGACACCCATCCATAGATATTTCTGTGGAATCCAGAGGCTTTTCTTTGTAGTGGCTTCTACAAATGGTGTACCTGGCCAATATTCTTGCAGTTGCAAACAAAATCAAAACGAAAAATAACTGCCAAACCAGAGTATGGAAGGTTACTAAGACAGATTAGATAAAAACCTACATATAGGGAGAGGTTCCACAGTAGGAGCACTTACAGGTGAAGTAAGCCAGACAGCTATTAACCTGAAGCTTACCAATAGCTTAAAGGAGTGCTTTACTTTTTCATTGGATTCAGTGATAACACAGAACAATAGTGCACACAAAAATTATGAAACTAATAAAAGTTTACTTTGTACATATAATTTTTGCACTGGAGGTGAAACACTCAACATTACAAGGTCAGTTTCATAAAAACTAAGAATTAGAGGAACTCAGCAGGCTGACAATAACTGATTTAATAGGAACAGACTTTAAACAGAAAAAGTAGGTGAGGGATATATCCCCAGGAAATTTGCTGAGGATACCTACAGTACCTATGATTAAACTATCTGTCCTCTGGATGTCATCATTGCTCTTTTTATATGCTGTTGGTTAAAGGTGTATTTATGTAGAAGATAACTGCAGTCCTAAGGAAGCTGGCTTGGGTGCACCAGTTTTGGTAGCTCAGTGCATTCTAATTAGAACTGAATACACAAGAGTGTGGTCCAGATCATTACTATTTATAATCTACAATGAACAATTTTCTATAATGTAATGCAAAAAAAAGGACCCCCTGCACACATTTCATTTGATGTGAATTCACATCTCTGCTTCAAGAAGCACTTTATGCCTCTTCACAAAAAATTTCCATCTTTCCATATGTGCAGCTGAGACAGAGCTGCCAGTCAGCAATAGTGTTTGCAGTATTTGCAAAAATCTTTGCTTTAACATGGAACCAGAATTCAAAATTTCAAAATAAGGTGCTTGGTTTCTCCAGGGAGGGAATACTCCGTTAGCGCTGATGTGCCAAAGCAGAAAAAAAATTGAAATACACCTTCCCGTGACAAGGTTGACCCTGAGAGACTTGATAGAGAACACAGACCAAAGTGGGGCACTGCAGATATTTACCATATTTCTACAAGACCTTTTATATGATATTGCAACAAAATAGTCTAAGTAGAAGCAGATTCTACGTTGAATCATCCTCCCAGCATGAGGCATAAGGTTGAATTCAAATCTTCACAGAACCTTTCAAGTCCAGATGAATCCACAGACAAGGAGGGGCTGGCTGTCCTAGCGCAGTTGGGTCTGCTGGCAGGTGGTGCAAACTGAACTGGCCCCAGCTAGCTAGTAAAGGAGACTGTCACCTTTGCACTTCTTTTCCTGAGCTGTGCCAAATATTTCTCAGCTGCTGTCAGCATCCATCCTGAACCACCTGAAAGTGTCAATTTTAGCAGCATGGGGACCACTCCAGAAGTCTTAGAAACACAAGTATGATGTCCTTCTCCCTTCTGCATGGCCATTACACACAAAGAGAGCTGTCAGAGAGCTACATTGCACCAAAAACCCTACAGCTTTCACAGAGGAATTATGGAGTTTTCAGAGAGAGATGCTGCCCACATTGTACAAGCTAATGCTTAACATATTTCTTCCCAGCAATAAATGCTCCTCTCTCACATAATTGTCCAAGGTCAAATTTTTCAGAGGTGCAGGGGTTTCTCCATTCCCAGCTTTACCCAAAGTATTAGTTAGGTAGCATTCAGCAAATCTCTTACACTTAGGTCTACAGAAAGCACCTAGACTGAGCCTTGAAGAAACAGACAGTTTCAGTGCTGAGCCTCTGAGCTCCTGGTCAGCCAAGCAAAGGGGTGTTTATAGTCTATTAGTTTTCTATGTGCTTATGGTTTTGGGAACACTCAAAAGCACTGTCAGCAGGGCTGAACAACTTTTTTTCATGCCTCAGCCCAGTGAGGATCATAAAATTTGGTATTCCTGTAAGCAGCTCACAGGTGGAGCAGAATCTGTTGGGTGAGGTAACTGAGCAAATCCCTCAAAAAGGGCACTGACCTTTCCCTCGAGGAAGAGGTGGCGGGTTCTCTCATCCTTTTACCCAATAGCTAGTAGGTAGCACACCAGCTTCTGAGGAAAAAAGGCCATTTCCAGGAGTCCTAACTTCTAAAGTGAAACACAGCAACAGGTCACAGAACAAAAATAAAAGACAGGATTCCCCTCTCCCAGGGATGTGTCTCAGCCATACAAGTAAAAAATGTGTTGTGCACTTGCTCTGTCTCTTTAGTCCAATTAATCCTTTTAGTTTCATGCAACTGGAGAAGCTTGAAAGAAGTTTCCTTCCCCATACCCCAATAGGCTCTAACTAGAGGCCAAAGCACTTCCATGGGAGGCACAAGATGCAGAGTTGAATACATTCAGACAGTGATGTATTTGGAGCTCCCAAATACTGGCCACTGAACTGTTGTTTTGGACAAGGAACCAGCACTGCCCTGGTCATGTTTTGGAATTATGGATGCTGGGTTTCTTTTTGAAAAAAGATGCCTCTGTCTCTGTCTTCAGGAAAAGATCTCTATCACCAGACAAACAGTCTAAATACTACAGGGCATACCTATTGGCTTGCTTAAACATGGCTCCACACTCAGTCTGCTGGGGTTTTGGGCATTTCTCAGCAAAAGACAGGCAGACCAGAACCCCTCTACCTGCTTGCTGCACTGGCAGGACATAGGCCAACACTGATGTGAACATGACAGAGCTGCATTAGCCCAGTACTGACAGGCTCAAGCTTTGAGGAAGGCTTATTGGTTCGGACATAGCAATGTGTTACTATGGCTTTATGGCTTGGATCAGAGCTGGACTTGGTTTCGCCCGGGAGACAGACACTCTCCCCTAGAGAAGCCTTATATGCCAAACAGGGCTGTGCAAATGTCTCATTGGATATCACAGAGCCAAACCCCTTGGAGGATGTGCACTTTAGCTTCACCATGTCATCTTTTCCTGACTACCTAATATTTTCAGAGGAGCTGTGCCAATTAATTTATTACAGTTTGTACACCATCTTTTAGTGAAGTATGAAGAACATTATTAAAAGATGTATTTTAGGATGTTCAGTCTATTGTTTTTAAGCGTCCTCTGGCAATGCAAAAAACGTGGCTAGAAAAATAACTTTGATGTGCTGCCCCATTCCAACACTGGAGTTTTGCCTTGCATGTTAATGTGTGTGTTTTCATGCCTCAGCTACACTAACTGTACTCCTTTCCTGTTTCTATTTATTTTGGAAGCAATATATGTTTACTAAATCAGTTGAAAAGTGTTAATGATCAGTTCACAGAATACTAATGTGGATTCAAATTACTTTCACATGAATCAAGGCAAATTAAAAAATATTATTTGATCATAAACTGCTTCAAATCCATGTCATAAGAATTCTAGTATCTGGAAATAAAGATTCCTTTTTTGC
Organism: Strix aluco; assembly: GCF_031877795.1. Taxonomy (NCBI): domain Eukaryota; kingdom Metazoa; phylum Chordata; class Aves; order Strigiformes; family Strigidae; genus Strix; species Strix aluco. The sequence goes on along the minus strand of NC_133946.1, from coordinate 4,089,855 downwards.
ATTTTTTTAATATCTCATTAGATATTTAAATTGATCAAAAAGGTGTTGGGACAAGAACACATGGATTATCTCTGGTTCATGTAAAAGAGAAGAATGAAATAAACCCTCTGAGTGTGTGTGTATGTGTGCCAAGGCGAGGGTATCAAAACCAGTTGCACCACAAACAGTGTCTCTTCCACGTGCCTCAAAAGGAAGGAGGAGATATGCAAGTGCAAGCAAAATAGTTGTGACATCGGTACAGCCAGCCTTGACTCCTAGCATATTATTCAGCTCTGAGAAATAGATGTGAAATCTGAAGACTGGTAACCTACATGTACACTGGGTCAAAATGTTTCCAACAGAAATTTTTATTGCTCCCCAGAAAATTCACTGAAATTGAAGCATACTCCAAAGATGAACTGATTTCAGTGACACTTCAGCTTGATCCTGTCTTGATCTGAAACAAAGTTGTGTTTCAGACCTATTGTAAAGGTAGGAACTTCCAAACTATTAAATTCCTACAGGTTTTAGTAGAGGAGAGTAACCCAATTTAGTGACCTCCACTGGGGAAAAGCAGAAACTCAGACATTACAGTACACATGCTGTTTGGGAGCAGTGTGCTAGCTAAGAGCATATGCCATACCCACCGGCCATACCTACATACAGGTGACAAGGAACACACAACCTCTAGCAAACCAGGCTTCAGTAGTTCTGCTGCTCATAGAAAGCTATTTTTTCCCCATCTGTTAAAATCTGTCCTTTCCAGGCTCCCAGATGTTGTAAGTTAACCTCTTAGTGCTTTATCATATAGGAATACACGTATGCTACACCAGCAAAACATTTCTTACATGGATGCATCATGATAATACAAATGGTGACTTTGCTGAGTGAGTCAAAGTAGCATCACTGAGCAAATAATACTAGAGGGTATAAGCAGTTTTGTTAGGAAAATTGTCCCCTGTATCAGGGCACTCAGATCCCAGTGCAGTGAAGCTGCACAGGCAGAGCAGCCTGTGGTACAGACCAGTACTGGACACAAAGTCCTCTGCTTTCTCCTTTGTCCTGGTAGAAAGGAGATACCTTACAGTAATAATGCTAATTGTTATATCTGCTAAGTGGATGCTAAGAACTTATCTCTTTGCACAACATTTCCTTAACCATAGTTGTCCTGAACTGTGGTTTAGGAATGTAAGGCAGGATGTAAGGTCAGGTTTGCCTCCTCCACTACTGTTTTATAAAGTCCAGGTAGAACACTCCACTGTTCCTTTACTCTTTTACTGTATTTTTTTATACAAAAATGCAATATATCGTGGATATTTTATGCACAACAATTAAGACTCATCTAGGAAACCATCAGAAGGAATAGGCTCTCCAACCTACTCTATTTCATTCAAGACAATTTTATCTAACCAATTTTTAACAAATTTAAAACACTGCCCATATCTACTCTAGCTATGAGGCACTGGTAATCAAGTCAAGCACCATTGACTATGAGAATAGTGAACTGTAGAAAATGACTTCTCAGCACTATGTAGTGTCACAGCACAATTTAAATAACACGTTCATTATTCAAGGTCTCATAATTCGTACATATAGAAATAGATACAGGGAGCTGAAAGAGGCTTTCAAGCTTTCAACAGTTAAATAATTAAGTGACCTGTACCAGTAAAAGTGTACTGTATATTCTTTAAATATCTGATAGGTTGTTGGAAAGTCCTTCCTAAATTAAGTCCAATAATACAAAGTGCTAAATTAGGATGAGAGATGCATATACAGTAGTGAAAGCTATTACATATTGACACTGCTTTTAAATGAATGAACAGAAGGTTTGAGAGAAACTGTGCTTTCTGGGTAGGAATCTCAGATATTATTATTATGTTTATGTATAAGAGCGGTCTTACAATTGTGATTACAGAAAACTAATATTAAAGTCATGCCCTTTTCTATAATTTTAGTGGATGTCAGTATTTATTTCTGTGCAAGGTGGAATTTATTGCAGAGGTTGTTGTCTTGATTTTCATATGCATTTAGAAGATTTCAAAGTGAAATTGTTGCAATCACATTCTACCTGACACTTCTGGTAGGAGCATAGTTGAAGAAGAGTATTCTACAGTTTTTTTTATAGTATTCAAACTCAGTCTCATATAATTTCCTGTAACTCAATATTTTCATATTATTCTTAGATGAATGTGAATTATGAAATATAAATTATATGTTTATATAGAGATAAAATGTATAGATATAATAACCTGAGCTGTTTATAAGTAATTTTTAAGGAAGTTTACCAATTTAATATTTGCTTGTGTATTTTGTAAAAGGCCAATAAATTCGGCAAAAACTATTTAACAAAGACAAGCCAAATGACAAAAAGACAAAGAAAAACATAAAAGAAAAAGACAAACCAAATTTTACCCATCAATTGTTGCCAAAGCAAAAGAATTTCAGAAGTCTTTCCTGCACCTCATACTTGTCCACTTGGGACCTGTTATTAGTATCTAATGAATTTAAATTGGGAGTGAGAGATGAACTTATGCCATGCTGCTACGTATCTCAGCAGAAAACATTTTTCTTTCTCCGAGAAGAAAGTCTGTGTCTCTAGATGGAGCCAGGACAGACAACTGTATTCCCCTCCTTATTGAGGAACAGACAAGAAACACTGTCCTCTTCTGACTGACACTGGAGCAAGTCTTTCAGAGGCCTGGTGTTTCTGGGGCATTTATGAGCTTACTATTCACTCACTGTTGACCTCACAAAGCTGCATTCCCAAAGGGAAACACCATTTCCCTCAACTCAGGACACACAGGGAGGTCCATGTGGTCCTTTTTCTGAGTAGTCCAGACACCAATGTACCACTGGGGCAGGGATTAGAAGTATTCCTGAAGCCTTGTAAAGCTTTACTTTGCCATTTGCCATCTGCCATCTTCACTGATACTCCAAACTTTTCCCTTCACTTCTCAGTCCCAGACATGAATATATAGCCTGCCTGCATTACACTCCTTGTTTCAACAAATTCTTACTCCTATTGTCTCTCTCAGTCTATACAGCCAGCTGTGTCTGATGTGATCATAATCCCTTCTGAATCTCTCCACTGCTCTCTCCTAACTTCCTTCCTGTCTTCTATTCCATCATATCACATAGAATTTGCTCTACAATTTTTCTTTGACTTTGTTTTCACACCATGTCCTGTATCAAAAGTATCCTCTCTTTCTTAATACTTCTCAGTGTTACCAAGCTAATGAAGCTTTAATCCAGTCTTTAGGCATTTCTATCATTTATTCATGCAAACCCCCATATAGAATTTCTTTTCCATGTTTATTACTTCTCCATACACAATCCTTCCTGAATTGTTGTTCGTGACAAAGGGGGAGATATTTCATATTTACCAAAGGATAAGAGCACACGCGAACTGCCACTGGTGATCTGTAAGTCCCTACTCCAGCAGGTCTTGCAGTGTCTTGTTTATGTAGTCTTGTTTTACTTCAGCATCTCAAAACAGGCTGGATCTGTCCTGCCAAGCATATATGCTCCGCAGTACGTCCTGCATCCTCCCCTGGGCATTCCTGCTGCAGTTCAGCTGCACTGTTGGATGTGGTGCACCATTCTCTGTACACCCTGATTTCCTCTGGCAGAAAAACTGTCTCTGCATGTAGGGAGGATGCTACTACAGATGCCACAAAGTCCCACAGCCTGGACAGTCAGGAGATCATGATTACAGGCACACTGTGGAAAAAACTTTCCCTATAGGGCACCAACAATCTTTGTACCTTAGCACTGGTGTAAACTGGCTTTACTAAGGTCAGCTGAACTGCATGAAGTTGCAGTGGATTTGGCTTCATATTATCTGGCTATTAAATAAGATCACCAGGCCACATCATTCATTTAGTGAGAGTACCCTACATTCCTATGCCTCCTCTGCTGCCTGTGTTGCTCTTTTGGAGAGCTAGCTATGTACATGAACACATCCCTGTAGGTCAGACCAAAATCCATCCTTGCCCTGTATCCTGTCTTTGGGCAATTAGCAGGAGATTCTTAGAGGACAAGAATAAGAAACAAGACAAATCAGAAATCCCTGTGCATACTCTCTCAGCTTCCAGCAATCAGCTGCTTAGAGGACTTCCTGAACTAGAGCTTGCCACAGTACCATCATGTTAATAGTCCCCCATGGACCTATCGTCAGTAATACATCTTATTTTTTTGAACTCGTAACATCCTGTGGAATGAATTCCACAAAATAATTATGCCTGCATGACAAAAGTTTGCTTTAAATTCCCTATGTGATTATAACATTGGAACCCCCTTAGGTCCTGTATTGTCAGAAACAATGCATTAGTCAATCCCTAATCACTTTCTCCACGACACTCATTATTGTGCACATCTCTATCTTTTTCCCCTTAGTGGATCCTCTGAAGGGTCTAGATTACTCTCTCCCCGTTATCTTTTCCTATACCTTTCCTAGTTCTATTCCTTTGAAACACAGCAATAAACCAAATACAAGATTCAAGATGAGGGCACATTAGAAATGTGCCTGGCATAGATTTTAACAGGTCTGATTTGACTGGCCTTTCTTGTGACTAAACTGTGCTTTGCAAGTTTGGCCACCACCAGGACAAAAATCAAAATAATAATTAAAATAGTATTGGCAATAATTATAAACAGACTGGTTTCTCAAGGAACAATGTGGAACAAAAAATAAAATAAACAGGTGGAATAAAAAATAATCACAAGATAATTTCCAAAACTAAACAGTCAGTTCTTTTCCCCAAAATCTAGTGAAAGCTTCTTTGCTCTGGGAGGAAATTCTCGAAGAAGTTTACCACTTCAGGGGAAAGAAAAATAAAGGGAAATGCAGAGCTGACTCTTGAGGTCTCTGTGATACAGCAGACAATTGCATCTGCTCTGCTATTGACCCCTTGAACAGGGTTTCAGAAAATCCATGCATTTAAGAAACACTACATGACAGCTTATTACTTGCTAGAACTGTCACTTGTCTCTGGCTGCAAGTGACTCAGCTGAACAAATATTGTCTCACATTATCATGTATCTGTTAGCAACAAGATTGGTTTTCTTATGCATGGTCAGCACGCTTTTTCTCTTCCAAAGGCAAAAACATAAAGTCTATTTAGGCTGAAGAGCTCAGTATTTTAATAAGACACTTGTAGAGGCAGCTGCACCTCTGGATTCTCTCAAGGCACCTGTCTCAGGAGTTGGGTTCCTCAGCATTGCTTGCTTTTTGCTGACAGACTCTTGCCATGCCTCTCTAATTCACAGGAGAATTGAGGCACCTCTTCACTAGGACAAAGCATGTCTGCAGTCACAGTTAGCTAATGGGAGGCAAAATCCTAGCAAAGATGTGACAGTCTGCAACTGGTTTGGTCCCTTCACAGGCTGACTCTCGTGCAGGCTACATGACCATTACAAACTGCCTTGCCCTCATTACAGTTTTCTCTTACTCTTTTTCCCTAGTGAAACAAAACTTTCTCATTCAAAAAAATGGCTTTTATACAGCAGCCAGTAACCAATTTAACAGACAGTAATAGAGGCTAGCTACTTCACTGGGATCTGGAATTGCCTTCTTCAAACTAACCTTAAGAACTAGTACCCTTAATGACCTATAGAGTTAAGCAACCAGGGTCTTGTCTGGTGCACAGATCCTGTGCAGGTGACAGAGATCCAGTCAAGCTGTCAATAATTATGCAAGAACATACTCCCACATATGCCCAGCATAACTAAAAGCATTGCTGTTTTCTTTGATCTTTTAAGTCAGTGGATATTTGGATATTCTTCGAGGAAACACTAATATGCCAAGTCTCCTCTGTTATCATTAAGAAAACATTAAACAGGTTAAGCAGGCATCTCTTGTTCTGCTGGCTTTACTAATCCAAAAGTTCATCTGTCAATCGACAGGTAGCTATCGCAAATTCCATGAAATATCTGTGTGAAAATAACTTCTTTCCCTATGCTTCTGAATAGAGATGGAAAATGGAGTATGTTGTTACTTATTTGTTGCTGAATAAGTGTTTCAGATTTCTTCTCAAGCAATGACAAACTTGCATCTAAGCCCAGTGAACATCCACTGTGCTGCAGATGCAAAGCCTAGGCACTGCCATTTCCTAAGGGCAAACCCTCCTCTGCCACAGCTGCAAACCTGGCTGGACTCGGGCCCTCCGGCCATCAGGGCTACCTCAAGTTCATGTTATGGGTCCAAGCTGAGGCAAATGACTCTTTATTGATAGAAAGCATCCAGACACAGCCTTTTGACACCACCCCCACCCCCCACCCCCCCTTTCCTTCTTTCTTGCTCTCACCTTTAAAATTGAGCATAGTTGTTTTTGCAACAGAAGTGATGCCGATTCAAAAGATGAGTCCTCAGGCCAGTGAGAAGACACTAATATATATCACTAGTGCAAGACTAGCAAACCAGATTAGTGAGCCAAGACTGGCAAGCCATTTTCTTGATGGGACAAAGACTAGCTCATACTGCCTGTTCCACAGCCCAAGATACTGTGTTCGAAAGGTAACATTTACACTTACACTGCCCAGATATAACCAGACATAGTGTGAGGCAGTAGAATCACAGAATCATTTAGGTTGGAAAAGATCTTTATGGTCATCAAGTCCAACCACTAAAACATGTCCCTAAGTACCACATCTGCACACCTTTTAAATACCTCTGGGAATGGTGACTTAACCACTTCCCTGGGCAGCCTATTCCAGTGCTTGATAACCCTCTCAGTGAAGAAATTTATCCTAATGTCCAATCTAAACCTCTCCTGGTGCAACTTGAGGCCATTTCCTCTTGTCCTATCACTTACTACTTTGGAAAAAGAGACAGACATGGAAGATGAAGTCTCTTCTCCAGTGGGAATTTTTAAGAGACTTTCATGGGATCCATTCACAGGGTATGGCCATGGGAGAAGACAAAGAAAGACTGTGTAAACCAGTCTTGATGCTGGCTTGTGCCATGGGTCATACAGTGATGCAGGGAAGGAGGAGAAAAAGATTCTGGTAACCATCTGAATTTAGGTGATTTGGGAAAGGGCTTAAATACAATCTTGAGTAGATGGTGTGAAAAGGTGGGGAAAGCAGCTTTTCACCTAGACAAAATGGAGAAGCTGCAGACACAGAGAAATTCACAAAGTGTGGAAGAACCATTTGGATTAGGAACTGTGGCTAAGATGACCCTCTGCAGAAGTTACCACAGGTTGTGACACAAAAAATGTCAAAAAATGAGAGCGTAATGCCTAGTCAGTATATGGGAAGCATATTTTTTTAAACAAGGCTGACATAATTTTTTTATTTGTCAAAAAATTTGGTTGTCAAAAATAAATGCATTTGCATTTTGCATTCATATTTTTGCAAGTTTTTGCGTTACATTCTGTTAAAAAACAACACTACTCAAAATGTGTAACATAGTAAAACATATTAAAAACTGGCAAAAGTACTGTCATTAGTTATCATATCTGAATATGGGTGCATTTAGTGGTATTTCCAGTGTTTCTATTACTTTTTTTAAAAACCCCTTTTGACTACATTCAGAACAGGAATCAATGGAAATATATTTATCTGTTCAGGAGAGAAAAAACTTCAAATATTTAAAATTTGCTACTTTTAAAGGTATGCAAAGAAAAAAATTGGTCAAATAACCGTTGGAGAGATAATGACTGGTCAGTTATAATGTGCTATTTGAATCAGCTTTTAAAATGAAGTAATATTTTTAAAAAGGTTTTAATACAGGCAGACACAAAGTCAGATATGTCAAAAGAGAGAATGTAGGTCACACTAACAACACAGAATACCATATCCTGAAATGCAGTGACACTGAAAAGGACTTCAGAAAATCAATTTACCATGAATTCCCTATGCAATCTATGGGCTAAGGTTAATGCAATACTTACATGATTATGCAGGAGATCATGATGTTACAGGTATGTATCACTGATGGGACCAGCATTGCTATGTCCAGTTCTGGTATCCAATTTTCAGATAATGATGATTCTGGTATACTGCAAGGGAATCAAGAATGAGTCACTAAATTATTTGAAATTGTGTAAGCCTTACCTGTGCATAACAAACTGCAGACAGCCTCTCCCAAAAAAGGCAGAGATAACTCTCAGTGCCAGGGAAGTGCTGGGAAGGGATAGTCCTGACCAGTGGACTTTCAACTAGGGAGCAAAGCCATAAAAGTAATTAACAATTAAGAAATAAAGGTAGACAAATGCAGGTTGGAAAAAAATTTGTCTGTTCTTTGAATGAGTAAATTAAGTATTAGCTTAAATTAACTGCTTGAGAGCACTGGATGTAATAGCTGATGTCTTTTCAGTAAGAATGAGTGCCTTTACAAAAGATACACTGCAGCTGATCAGGGGCTGAAATCACATGGCTAGCATGATGCAAGAAATAACATTAGATGTTTTTAATAACCATAAAGCTTCAAAATCATAATACATTCACTAGAGTATGGATATTTTGAAACAAAGAGGAAGCAGAAGTCAAGGAAAAATAAATGTTTATGTTTACATAGTAAGCTGTTTACCAGCTAGCTTTCAAACCAGAAGGACCCACATCAGCTGAAACCAACACAAAAATACACATGCTACTGCCTTAAAAAATCCAGGACAGAAATTAGGTCCGTGAAAAAATTTCACAAGCAACCAGTCAAAATAAAAATAAGCAATACTTTCATATGTGCACACAGAGGCACATACCCAAGAAGCAGGAGGACTGAAGGAGAAACAAATGAGCGTTTAAGGATGATGTGTTCAAAGATCCCAAATATTTTATTTACACCTGTATTCAAAAGAGGATTTTAAGATGTCATTTCAGCACATCTATTCTCCCATGTAAGAAAAATAAATCAGTATTAAAGACTGTTTTCAAGGCAGAAAGTGCTGCAACATTTGTTTTTAGGGAGCAACAGATCTTCAGAACAGGCTTGTGTGCATGCAAATATTTTCAAGGAAGTGTTGGAGTAACTAATTAAAAAACCCTACATCCTTGCTCATTATCATCAGCTGATGGAGAGCTGGAAGCTGCTATATGAGTATTAGCTTTAAAAAACATGTTGAGCTAGCCTTGAAAATTGCAGCCTACTAAACCTTGCTCTACCACTAGGAAAATAAAACTCTTAAACCAAAAATAAAGTATGAAAACAACCAGATTATCGTTATATAAAAGAGAGAGAATAGTGCAGAGTCTTTTAAAAGAAAAGAAGGTTCAGAATGTAACGAACTGCCTCAAGTACAAGCATATCTGATTAATCTACTGTTCTTTCTGAAAACAGCTGATAGCCTTCATCACAAAAAGTGACAAAGGGAACAAAACCAACTTGGGAAGTAAAAATCACCAAAGAAGAGGAAGAAGAAAAGGCTTTCAATTGCTTTGACAATGAGGTGACTCAAAGAACTGTGTTAGGTACAGCGTTGTTTAATACTTTTAATATGTTAGCAAACAGGAGAAAGGGTTTCAAAATCCAGCCGATAACATTGGAATTTGATACAATTATTGAGCCTTGTCCAATATTATGAGAGTATTATGAACCACTTCAGAAGGACCTAATAAACTAACTAAATAGGCAGAGAGATGGCAAATGAAGGTCACTGGAGAGAGACACATGTGAATGCATATTGGAAAGAACTACTCCCATGCATCTGTGCTAAAGGCCTGCACTGACACTGCCTTCCAGCACACACAAAACCGTATTTGTGGGTAGTGCTATTGACATTGCTGGAAGAGCTCTGGTAGGGAAATGAAATGCTTGTCTGGATTAGGACCTACGCTGAATTTGTGACCGTTGTGGGGGGAGGTGAAGCAGAGTAAAACTGTGGGCAGCTGGCCGAAAATCTGTCCGTGTGCAAGAACAGGCAAAGAAATAAAGCAAAACAAAACATGTTCCTTCTGCTCCACCATAAACAACTCAACCACAAAAAGAAAGACTAGGTACAGATTAAACTAGGAAATAGTGAGACCATTACAATTTCATTTTGTAAAGGAGTGATTTGGCCTTTCTGCTCAGCATAGCCCAAGGAATTGCAGAAACTAAATGGGTCCTAGAAGAAGCTGCAGAAATTATTAGCTTGCTGAGGAGAGAGCAGAGGAAGGCTCACCCCCAGTGACGTGTCCGTCCGCTCCCTGCAAGAGCCGATCTGGCATCAGGAGACTCTGGTAAGAAGCTGTAGCAAATTACCCCGGGGAATTACCCTGGCGAATTACGCTGGGGACCCAGGGGAGGGTCAGAGCAGAACCATGGTGGAGTCACGTTTCCCTGCAGCACGCTCCCAGCCCCTGCAGAGAGGGCTAACCCCAGGGAGGCTGTGAGCCATCCTGACCACAAAACCGGCATCAGGGCCCCACTGCGGGGACCACAGCTCAGGAGGCCTGGCCAGCATGGACACCTCCATCCCCCCATGTGAGAAAGACCTGCTATAACGAGAGATTTCAAAGCCTTCTTCAGGATAAGGGCCAAATGCCTTAAGCACCCCAGTAAATGTAGCCGAGCTCCAGAGATGCTGGCATAATATCAGCTTAATTTATGTGAAAATGGGGGCTTCATGAGGGCTTGAATATCTGACGATGTAGCAAGATTTAAGACTAAACAAAAAGGGTCTATCTTCATAATGGAAAAAATAACATTTTATTATAACTAAGTTTTTGAACATTAGTGACAAAATACAAATTGTTCAGTATTTTCCGGTATAACAAGCAGATACAGAACAGAATAAGAAAATATCTGGGTGTTTTACATTATGCTTTTATGTATTGTGCATTGAGCTTGCCTAAGAGCTAAACAGCATTTGATTTGTGCCTAACAATAACTAGAAAAAGGATTGCCAATTAAGAATGTGGGGCATCTATTTTTAACCGAATGTTTTTAAACTTTTGCCTAACTACGAGAGAAAGGCAGTGCCATCTGTTGGGGAAAACCAGCCGGTTCAGGAAACCGCAGCGGGCACGTCGCTGCTTTGCCTTTGGTAGAACAAAAGCCCGTTTAGACTCAGTACGTGTCAAGCCTGGTTTGACGCAGAATAAACTTTTGCCGGTGAATAGAAAGGAGAGGTGAAACAATCTAGATGGATTCAGCACCGAACCGTGTTAACCAGCGGCTCTTAGATGTATTTCATACCTCTGTGGTTTCTCCCAGCAGCAGTTTCCAACCCGCGGGGGCTGGACGCGGGGCGCAGGCTGGAGTGAGGAGGGCAGGAGAAGCCACGGGGGGGTAAATCCACGCGACTTCAGCCAGCGCAGCAGCAACAGAAATTTTCCTTCCTTGCCGTTTCATGAGTCAGCACTTCTGAAGTCAAGACTTTACACTCAAATTGAAACAGGCATCAGTCCTGCGTGGGAGGAAGATAAATCTGAGCTCCACAAAGGGATAAACTGGCAAGCTTAGGTGGTCTGTCAATAATTGGGGCTTGTGTAATTTTTACTCAGCATTTGCAGACTGCTAGTGTTTTCACTTTAAATATGCAGCAGTCGAATGGTTGTAGCCAAATGCAGGTTTCGACAGTTGCACTGAGTTCGAAAGCCAATGTATTTAACATTTAAATACACTGCATGCACCTTATGAATTATTTACTTATACCAACCTTTCTGGAGATGTACGTCTATTCTCACACCCACACATGCATAGCAGCACAAACACACCTATGTAATATCAGCTGAGTCCTTTAGCTAATCATGCCTTTCTGTAGCTATTTACCATGTTAGTATTTTCATTTACAGGTCAGGGTAGGGCAGTGGATATCAAATATGGACTTTTTTTTGCCCAGTGAGGGACTGACACATCAGCTAGAATCACATTGATGGTTATTCAACAGAACTGCAGTAGCCGCTATTTTTGCTCCATTCCCACAGCAGCAATAAAACAGTAGCACAAAACAGAAAGTGACACACCAGATACATTGAACAGCAGCTGCCCTTAAATCCAAGCAGTCCCCATGGACTGATTTGCCATTCGCAAACGGCTACTTTTTTTTTTTGTTCTTCTGAGGGGGTGTAATTAAAGAAGAAGAGGGGAAAAAATGGGATCATACTAGCAGTAAGAGCAAACAGTAAACAGTGAGACCAGAAATACGTGTCCTCAGTTGAATAATCATGTTTTGAGAGATGTGTGGAGAAGAACGCATCAGTAAGGTGTTTTCTTTAAGAAAACATTATCAGGAATAGCAGGTGGACAGTCTTATGCTTTGCTGTCCAGTCCTTGACTGATTGGTAAAAAATTCATTTTTTAGTCAGTACCAAAGGAAGCAGTTGTGTATAAAAGCCATGTAAATGGTGAAAGCATACATCAAATGTGCCCTTGGGCAGGATTAATGTATAGACAAGCTTTTGGAAAAGAATCTCTTTCTTTTTTAAACAGATAAATGTATTTTGAACTAAGCCAGGAAGACTTATTTCCATGCTGCCCTGTTTTAAGTATTGCACATCATAAGATATGAAATGAAAAAAGCACTTCTCTGCTGCCAAAGGGGAGAGGGACTTGAAAGAACCACTCACAGAAGGACCATTTCACTTGTAAGAAGTGCACTCTGATTTTTTTTTCTGGCTGAACTCTGTAAGTGTGCAAAGTCCAACCAAACAGAATATTAATCTTTGATGAAGCAAACCTAAAATTGTATAGGCTTGGATTGCAATCATAATTATATTGTATTCAAATGCCAGGGCTCCTTTCTGAATAAATGCATTTAAATATTCTGTGGAACAATATTCCATGGGGAAACTGAACTAAACAGCACTTTCCAACGCAAGATGATGTACAGGCCAACCAGAACCAGAACTGGAGCTAAAAATATTCAGTGACCCTATCACTATGTAGCTTGTGATAGTAATCTTTTTTTCCTAACATATGTTCACAGATATGTCATCATCATCTGTTGTCAGACTAGTGGCAAATAAAGACTTGCAAATCTTCCTAGAATTTTCACATCTCTGCTTGTTCCAGCAGTAACATTGCCTGCTTGCCTTTTATTCACCATGTCCGGCATGTTCTAGTAATTCTCAGTCATGGTCTTGTGCCCTCAATATTTGTTTGCTTTTTTTAAAAAAAAAAAATACGTACAGCAATTTCTCTTCTTTTTTTCCTCCATATTATGTTTGTTTCTTCTGATTTAGGAAGGACAGGAATCTCCTTCTATATCCTGAACACACCCTTAACAGTTTAAGACTCAAGTCATCCTTTCATTTAATATCAACAAACAAAACAGCCACATTTGATACTGGATGAATATGTAACTATGAGCATAGCAAAGCTCCGCTAAAAGGCCTGTCCCCAGTACTTCTAGCCTGGGGATCTGCAAACAGTTCCCAGCTCCTGTGTCTCTTCTGCCTGCATGTCAGGATGAGTCCCAAGTCTTAATCATCTCTCATACTCTGATTTTCACTGGGAGAAGGCCAAGGAGTACAGGTTAGGAACATGCCACAGCATGCTGTAATAGGTCTGGATGATCTGAACAATAAAGCACTGGGACTACAGAGTACAACCATAGAGTGTGATAAGAATATTGCTATTTACAGCATGGAATGGTTTTTTTTTTTTGTCCCAAATTCAGGAATGAGCAGTACAGAAAATTAATTTCCAAAGTGTGAGAGCAAGTGAGTATTAACTAGAATTAGTGGCTGGTACCCACTGCTAGAATTCTTTCATCATACCCAATAAGCCACAGTTTTACTCAAAATTTTTTATTCTATCTATTCAGGCCCAGATGAGCAAGCAAGGTAAATATGTGCAGAACTTCACACCTTAGTGGGGTCACCCAAATGAGCAAAGACAGAATTGTATTTTGAAAAGTGTATAGTCAATGCTCACAATAGGTCAAATCCATCCACTAGGTAAATTCCATTTATGTCAGGGATGCTGTACCAAACATGCAGATTTTAAGGGTAGGAGTTAGTTTCCCTGATGCTGATGAGAATTTTAACCTCAGTCAGGGAAGTGTCTGGGCCTGAAGGAGCCTGAAGACGCCAGTAATCACTAGCAGGTGATGAGTGTCTGTGCTGAATGATCCCATTTAAAATCCTGCCAGGCATCTATTTGCCTCTTCAGCTCCTTAGTTACTTTTGTGTATCTGGCCTTTGTTATTTGGAGAGTCTTTGGTTTATTCTTCTTTCTATAGTCTTTTGTCTTTGAAGGATTGATTTATTGCTATCTGATATGAGCTACATAATCCAGCAAAATTGCCTTGTCTCAGCAGTTTATAGTTCTCCTCAAGATTTATGTTTCATCCATCCTTCCATGGAAAATACTTGCTTTTTCTTCTTTACGATTTTAAATTTTTGTCTATTCAGAAATAAAATCCTCTCCTAGGAAAGGAAATTAACCTAAAATCTGAATCACTTTAAACACTCAGATAGTTCAATTTAGGACATGCATTTTGTAACATAAAAACATACACATTCCCTGCCATCCATGTTCCCCTATGCATTTTTCCTAATGCACTCAGATTGTTCCTACCCCTCACTCCAGCTCTTCCTCAGAACTTCCTCACCTTCTGCCTAGACTTGTCTTTCCTTTTTGCTGTTTCGCCTTGTTTAAAACACTGTGGCCAGCACAATTTTCATTGGTCTAACCCCCGTCATTCACTTCCCCTCAAATCTCTGTGATTCTTTTTCTTCCACTGCCTGGGATGAGCCCCCTACCTTCAGCCCATGCATAACTGTCTCCTTGATTGCTTAATCTCTTACCCATAATCTTGCACTCATCCTTGGTCACACACTGAAGTCCCTTTCTTCATTTCCTTTCCAAATGTGGTTTCTGTGTTAAAAATCCTCATGAAAGCAAATGTTGTGAAAGCTCCTGTAACAACAGATTGTTTCTGATGCAATGATGAGTGCTGCAGTTTAACATAAATAGCTATTTTACTTATTGGTAAATAGTTCTATTAGAACATCATAAACAGAGTTCTGCAATGCACCTTGCTGGCACCTTGTAGGCACACCTTGCCACCAAGTGCAACACAGAAAAGGACGATCCTGAGAACAGTAGCTTTATGCACGCTTGTGCATCCTCCAGTTGTGGAATTGCATGGGAAAACCATGAAAATTCCACAGCTGAGAGCTGCAAGGAAGGGAACTCCAACTAAGGACTTAACACCTCCTTACAAAATTGCACAGTGCCTTAACAGAGGGTCAGTCTGCTGGAGAGTTGTAACCCCTTCACAGCACCATTGTGCCAGGAGTGGCGGCAAGAACAGCACATGGTCTTCTAGACCTGAATGTTCAGTGAGTCAATGAGGGGAAAAGGGACATGGCCTGGGTTTTTCTTCTGCAGAAGTTCTGGTCCAAGCTGTTGGGTCTGGAAAGATTTTGCTCTGGAAAACAATCACATTGGTATTTTAAGAATCCAAAATAATCTTCAACATCCTCCACTTCATGGATACACTAATAAGCAAACACATAAAGAAGGCCAAACATGCAGTTTTCACACCAGTAAAACTCACATTCAAAGAATGTTGTGGAAATTAAAAGTCTCTGAAAAATCAGGTGACCTTTATATAGCCCCCTTAACTCACCTGTATAGCTACACTTTTCTTGCCTCAGCTAGTTTTTTTTCCAAAGGTGTCAGATGTTCTGCAGCCTCTATGTACTTCAGCAGAAGGCACAGATGCTTGATGTCTTTTAATGACCAACATATTAAGTTCGATGCCATTGACCTCTGCAGCAGCGCTTACTATGCACAAAATATGATAATAAACATTTTAAAGAGGTTTTTATGTTTCCTTTCAAACCAAGTATTTCTGATTAAGACAGTCAATTCAGTTCCTGTCACAGTTTGCATCTAAACCTTTTTAAGGTTTATAATAATCTTCTATACCTAAAAACCCAGTGATGACTAACATCAGGTGTGTAAGCAAATATTTTTAACCCCAGAACACAATCAAGGGTGGCCAGGTAGGCTTTGCTGCTCTCAAATAAGCTACATATGGGATTTCTGATGTGATCATTCACATTTATGATGACTGCCAATCCAACATCTGCTTCTACCATATTGGACTGTGAATATTTCAGATCAACAACTGAAATCCAGCTGCGTTTGTGTCATGAGCTCTATTCACTCTACTTGAAATGATTTGTCTTTAAAAACAGAATTAAGGATGCACTCACGCTTGCAACAGTATCCTGAAATGTTCCTCCTGCACAGCAGAGCTTTTGTGGGAGAATCCGGCCACCTGAGTCCAAATTCCTGAACACTCTGGGCAAGAGGCGTGTGCAGACGGGACTCCCTCCCTTCTCAGTGTGACATCTGGAAGTACAAGGCAAACCATCATCACATTGTACGTTGTTATTATCCCCACTTCTAAATTTATTTTTCTTCCACTAAAACCCCCAAACTTTTACTACACAGTCTCCGCTCCAAGGATAGCATAATACTTTATATATGCTCACAAAACCAACAAGACATACATATTTTTCCCCATGTCTCTCTACACAGCTGGATAATTTAAAAAAGAAACTGGTTCATACAAGCAGTACATTTATGACCTGCCATGTTTTATCAGTTATCTTGACCCTGTCTTTGTCTGGTTTTTACTATTCAAGTTGAGGATTTCTGTCCTTGTCACTGGCTTCCCCTTCCTTCCCTCATGGAGGGGGAGTGGAAGGATGAGAGCTGTAGGAGAGCTGGAGGGATGATGACTTGTAGGGAGCAAAAGGGGCAGGACAGCCTACAGACCATATCACATAACCTGGGGGTACAGCTATGAGAATTTTTCAGACTGACTTCATGAGGACTGTGAGGTTAGCCTAAATACTAAACATGGAGAATTTTGCATATATCTAATGCTTTAACATCCCCCACAAAATAGTGGAATATTTCTGGTTACAACATAGGAAAGTAGTTGTTAAGGCTTAGCTCATTTCAGAACTTCTTAAGACCAATTGTTAGCTTTTTTATTTGTTTTATCCTTCCACCAAGTCTGGGTACTAACTGGTGCTATAAATGGAGTTCATGTGCATGCATGCAAGAGCCACATATCCAGCTGCTCACTTGCACATGGAATCAAACATGGATGCCTGGATACTGACACCCAGCTCTTAAAGTCCTCAACTTCCAAGAGAAAATAGAGTGCATAGATTTGGCCAGCTCCATCTGGAGTTTAAAGTATTGCTATTTTCAAAGGAGTATGGAGGACTGCTCATTTCTCTGTGTGTGGTAAAGCACAGAGAATTGCTCTCTGTCTACCATTAGCGTGGTCCAATGTGGCTTTCAAACTCTCTGTGACATGATGGGGAAGCACAAGAGTGTGCACAGCTACACGGCATCTCTCCCCCAGTCACCAGGGCAGCTGCCACAGCCCTGATCAAGGCTGTAGATAAAAGTGTACCCAGAGGACAGAGAATGGACTCACTCTTACTAGAGCTACACTTCAGAACTGTGCCACAGAGCTTAAAAACACAGCACTGAGTAGGGTAAAAAGATGGGAAAGAAATACAGGGAAGTGCTCACCATAGTCAGGGGACCTACATTTACCAGTCTGGGCCAAAAATGCAGTTTTCCCTAATTTCTGCTCATTAGCACATTTATTGGATCACCTAGTTCAGATGTGTGTAACTTCAGAAGCATGTTCCTTGTTTGTTAAAGGTACATGGCACTTCCTATATTCTAAGGAGAATTTGTATTTTTAGACAAGAGCCTAAGTAAAGGTGCTTTTAAGAAAGCAGCTACAACCAATCAGGAGTATTCTGACAAAAAACTTGCACTAGAAAATACCAATCGATGGAACCCTGCACTTTCTTTTCTTTTTCCTTTTTTCAGTAGGAAGAAGGTCAGAGAAATATTTTTCACAACTCTAACAGACTTTTCAGGAAAAAAAAGCTATAGAGAATAAAGACAGTACTGTATTCACCCTGAGACACAGGAGACCCAGATTCAACTTGGAGTTTTACCTGATTTGATTTTGGCTTCAGCATATCCCAGGTGAATGCCCTGATCAACTGCATGTATCTCAGCCTCTGGTACTGGCCCAGGGAATTTATGGAGCCTGGGAATTAAAAATTGGATTGGCTACTCATCAAGAAGGCAGGACAATGGCAGGAGTGGGACCCAAATCTGAACAAATACAGGGAAAGAAAAACAGGTGCAAAAAGAAATTTACCCAAGTGAAATGAAAAAAATCTCATTTTACAACATGTCAGTCTGAAAATGCTCTAAACAGTAAGATTCCTAGTTCCTCTTCTTTAAAGCCAGGAAAAATATAATTCCTTCCATCAGGACTGAATTCCCCATTTATGGTGATAAATATGCTTTAACCATCCTCTTGGAAAAAAAAAAAAAAAAAAAAAAAAAAGGATCATCAAATTCTAATATGCCTAAGTCTGAGGAAAACTCCCAGTGACTTTATTAAGAGTTTTGTCTTGATGAATAGAGATTTTGGAGTTCAGGAGGTGGCCCTGAAATTTCAGGGTCAGATCTCTTCAGTAGCACAACTCAACACAAAACAACCAAGCTCAAAGGAATCACCCTGAAATTTTTCTCCTCCCCCTGAGGCATCATGCAGCAATGTACAAGTTGCAAATGTGATGTGCAATTTGCCTTCTATCTGCCAAGATTTAGATTCCTTTCCTGATCCAGACTATTGTGCTATCACACTGAACGCCACTGCAGCCTCAGTAAATGCCATAAGATGCTACGAGTCCATGGTTTCTCAGACTCTGCATTTCCCACGCTGCTTAGATTTACTTGTCACTATTTTCCTGCTTGATAACTGCAGGGATGAGAATATTAGGAGTGGCAGTCTAATCAGTGACCACTCTGGGCATTCAACCTGTCAGAGCTGAAAACTCATGAATGAACTGCAGTGGGTCACTGATATGCTAACACATCAACCAGAGCAGGAGGTTCCTCTACAACAAGGCTCTTCTTTATCACATACCCAAGAGAGAAATAGAAGCCGTAAAATAAAACTAAAAAAACCCAAGCCAAAACCAAGCAAGGATCAAATCACACAACACAGATCTAAGTCTTTTTTCAGCTTGGTGAAAATATAATAAAATATTTACTTATCCTTACAGGATCAGGCAGGTAGTGAACTAAAGATGATATTTTTTGCAAATTCGTATCAAAGATCTGACCCTTTCTCACATAATGGATCCAAATATGAGATGTGCACAAATTCTTATAAATCTCATCAATAGCTATTTAAAAATACATGTATAACAAACCCCACAAGTACAAGTAAATTAATTCAAATGTTCACATTGCTCAATTAAGGCTCAGCCAGAGATGGGCCTGGGCAGCTATGGCCCCAGTTCAACAAACCACTTAAGCATTTGCTTAAAAAAAGCTCTGGATCAATTCCCAGTGAGGATTAATGCATATTCGTAAATGCTTCGCTCCTTTGGAGATCACAGAATGAAATATCCCTGGAAAAGCCTTAAAAAGTAAAAGTGCAATTTTGGTTGAATGTTTTTAAATTAGCTTAAACCAAACTGAATATTCTAGACTTAGCAAACTCTCCACAGACAAATGTTTATTTTCATTCTATAGCACCTTGTGCAATGAAACTAAAATTTCAGAATGTAGCATAGGGTGGCCAGAGGGAAAGATGACGACAGAAGGTAGAGGTTAATGTAGAAGGACTGTCTGAGCTTTCCAAGTAGATTATAATAGAAAGCACACAAATAAGATGGCTAAGCCGGTAAATAATGATAAATCAATCTACTGCTATTTCTGTGGCTCTGCAAGATGCACATGTCCTGACACTCCTGTTTATGTATTAAATTGAGAATATGAATTGATACAAAGTGAAATGTTTTCTTTCCCTCAAGCTCCTTTTGTGCCTAGATGGACTGATGTTCACACTCCACTTTTTTTCCTTTGGTTAACCAAAGAAATAAATTCTTGATTAGATCAACATTATTCATGTTTTGCAGAGAATTTTTTGCCTACACATACAAGTCCTGCTGGGGTAAGCCAGCAGAGACCTATTGACTTAGTGTCGTAGCAAATTACATGGCCCTATAGTCAGATGAAATATTAACTCAAGGGACTGATATTTTCACTGGATCAAAGACCAACTAATGAGAAACAGAATACTGGTTTTCAAAGAGGGTTTAAAAAGTTAGAACAAAACACAGATCACTTAATATACTGCAAAAGTTGCAGTAACTTCCTGACAGTTTGCTTGCCTACAAACCTCTTAGCCCTGATTTATTAGTATAAGATACTGTGCCAAGTTCATGTCATAAAGGATAGATGCTGTGTGCCCATGCTCTGCTTGGAACTGCATAAACATGATCATCAACTAGATTTGACATCATAATCAAAACAATGAAAATAACTTAAAGGTGGCAGGCAATATCCAAGAAACTGTATTAAGAAGCTCTTAATGTATTAAGAAAAATAAAATTTGTCTCCACTGTTGGAGGGAAGGACCTGTTTTTTAAAGGAATTCAGGTGCTTAAAGAAGCAGATGGGTGCACAGCGGGATTTTTAGAAGCTCTTAGATGGCAACTCCCACTGAAATCACTGTGTATTAGGCAGCTAGGTATTTTGGAAAATTCACATTACCTGCATCTTTAAGCACCTAAATACCTTTAAATATTTGGCCCAAAGACAGCTTACTGTAACGTCATAGGAAACAGAATAGTCCCTGCTCAAGGGAAAATAGTTTATTGTATGGTCAATTAATTTTCAAGCAAGAAAAATCCATATAAGCAATTTGTAAGAGAAATAAGGCCAGAACTCCTGAGCTATGACTTCTGAAC
This sequence comes from Strix aluco, assembly GCF_031877795.1. NCBI lineage: Eukaryota > Metazoa > Chordata > Aves > Strigiformes > Strigidae > Strix > Strix aluco. The sequence continues at coordinate 4,069,179 of NC_133946.1, read as the reverse complement.
AGTATTTTGTAATTGAAAGAAGAGGTATGGTACACAAAGAAATCTCGGGCATTTTTTGGCAAGATTGTAACAGCGATGATATGGGTACAGATTAGGTGCTCGTTTTAAACTGGAGCACATCCGGAATGCACAGGCCTTAATCCCACCAAAGAGTAAAAGATAAATGTGGTACCTTGGTGTTTGTGAAGGGAGTCAGGGGCTGGTAAGCGCAAGGGCTACAGGAGGGACACACACCCTGCAGAGAAGGCAGGCAAATGGACATAGGCATCATTTGTCTCTTTGGTCTGGGAGAAAGACATCAGCAGATGCAGTTTCTGTCCCGAGAAAGCTCAGGAATTCCAAACATGGACCTGTAAGATTTTTAGGGACATTTCTGTCCACCACTGGGATGGGAAGGGGGCACTGCAGGTGCCATGGAGGTGAGACACTGCATCCAAACTGGCTCACTGCCATTTAGTTTTTTAATTCCACGGGTCCAAGTGCAAACTCAAGAAGCCTAAGGAAGCAAATCCCGCACAAATCCTTTGACTCCTACTTCAGCACTGGGAGCCACAAGTAAAGGCAGCCATCTACAGCCTGGCTTGCATCCAGGCTTTGCCCTGTTAACCCAAGGCCCAGGAAATCAAACAAGTTTCTTGGTTTACCTTTTACCGAAGAGGAAAATAACAGTTATAGTTTTGCACTGTGCCACCTTTCAGTGACAGAAGAGGATTTCTCCTGCATCACCAATCTGTGTATCCTATCCAAGTAATTTTATTTAATGTGGAAAAAAAACAAGCAGTGATGGAACAGGGCCCTTAGAGTAAGGCTCCCAGCATAATGCAGCCGCAAGAATTTAACAAGTAGGATTTACTTAACTGTTCACTAAGTGTTAGCATTGCTTTAAAGACATATGGCTGAAAGTGTTTCTCTCGCCATAAAGAAACAGAACCAAGAGAGCAGAGAAAATGCCTGGCAAGCAAGCTCTCTCCCTTTTGTTTAATAGCTCTCTTCAGACTTATAAGCCTAGAAAAAGCTTCATTAAAGTTAATGGACAAATATTCCAGGAAAAAAAAAAGTACTTAAATGTTACTAGCTTTGGTCTGAGCATGCAAAATTTATCTCCCTTGCTGAGCTCACCCCAAGATAGCAATCTTCAGGCATAATTACATAAATATTGACAGCTTTCAGGCTGGCTTTGTATCTCAGACCTGATGAGTGACTGGCAGAGTTCACAGGCCAGGTTCACAAGCCTTGTAAGTGGGCACAGCTTCACTGAAGTCAGCAGGAGACCTGCACACATTACAGGAACCTTCCATAAATAGAACAGAGCTGTGTCCATTTGTACCAGAAATGACTGCAAATTACTGCCAGCAACATTACAGAGAACATTTTTCACCCTGTAGACTTCAGGCAAACAGTTCCTGAAGAGAATATACAAAAACATGCCCTCCCCCAAGTCACTTCCTTAGCTACTGCCATGGCACCCTTTCCCTTAACACCCTTAACATCAATGCCAATTGCAATTAGCCTTGCTATACCTCCAGTGTGCTACTGTGCTTACTTTTCAATAGGTGACTCAGGCACAGATTGTGACCTTCACTGGGTCCCAGCAAGGTGCTGGGACAAAGAAAGTTGAATATAACCCCTTATATAATGGACTTAACACTTGATCTTTACCCACAACAGGCATTTCATAGAAGAAATGCTTTAAATAGCTTCTTTATAGATTCACAGTACAGAAAAAAGTAAACTGCCCTGCTGTATGCTTCTAAAGCAAAATTTAAAAGGCTCAGTTAAGAAACTCAGAAGACCCATACATGCTGCCATTTTAGATTTTACATGAGATTTTAAATGTGTGGTTATTAAAAAAAAGGGCCACATGACTTCCATATTAAGCTGGACAAAACTGCAACTAAGGATGGGTCTCTGCACAAAGACTGTATTCTAGTACCACACAACCTGAGGTGAGACATAGCAAACATAAACTGCAGTTCCCATTTGGGTGTTGAAAAGTGTAAAAACAGTGTTTGAGATGTCCTATTCTTGCCAGACATGAATGCTGCAATCAAAGATAAAGTATCCCGCTGTGAAGTCTGCAGTTCATACAGGGAGCAGAATGTAACAGAGACCACTTACACAACATGAGACTCCTGACTGCCCTTGGTACAAGGTTGGCAGAGACCTTTCTGGATGATCATGGAGAAATCACTTCTCATTAATGGACTGTTACTAAAATTTTTACATACTACCTTATTACCAGACAGTATGATACTGCTAACTGCTGTTTGTTCAATCTAATACAATTAAAACAATAGAAGAATGGATGGGTTTTGATGCATAAGTGACTTGTTTTGGCACATCAGTAAAGTGCATTGTGTCATGGCTTCTTTAAGCAGAGTCAAGTGCACTAGCAGAAGAATCAATAAAATACTCCGAAGGAGATTTTAAAAATCTGAGAGAATTTAAGGAACCTCTTGGCAGCACTGTCGGGCTACTCAGCAAAACCCATAGTGTTTTAATACTATCAGCTCTCCAGCTTATAAGCAGAGGCCAAAAGATATGGGTCTGACAATCCTTCTATAAGCCAGAAAACTGAACATTTATGTAGTCACCAGGAAAACCAACAAGGCTCTCTTTGACAGAAAAAGAATTTAAAACTTTGGGGGTTTCAACTTGACAAGCCTCACATTTTTCCCATCAAAATTAAGGGGAAAAAAATCCAATACTTCACTGTGCAAACTTAGTCCAGGTGGGGGCCTGACAGCACTATGTGCAGTACACAAGAGAATGAGGTGCACAGGGGAACTGATGTTTGTGGCTTTGCATTTTGATCCTCAGCATCTGTTAAACTTTCTGGAAAGTTATTCTAATATACTCACCAAAACACACTGACCCAAAGAGGCTTGTAGGAACCAAGGCTTAGATGCTACAGGTATTTACACGCTTACATCCTGACCATCCTCCTGAAAAAAGTTGAGTGAATACCTGTTTTCCAAAGCTGAGCCTCATGTTTTAGACATAATCTAGCCACAACAATCTAGTTTATGTAGACTTTAGCTTTTTAACTTTTTACTTTCAAATCCAAAAATTTGTTAACAATGACTTCCCTAATTTTTAACAAAATGTCCATCTTGATGACTTTGTAATCCCTGAAATAAAGTGTCAGAAGGCTTTCAGAGTTCCCAACAGCTTTTAAAGATGGAGGCAAGTATGTATTATCCCACGACACATACAGGGAAAGGTTATTAGCTAAAACAAGCTTTCCTGCCCCATTCCAACTCATGGCTCTACTCCCCTTGCGCAGCCACAGTCACTGCAACTTGCATGTTTGTTACTCCTTCAGCTGTTGAGCTGCACACTTCTGGATATCTTCAGCTGAGCAGCAGCCCTAGTTCACACCTCCCACTCCCCAAAGAGGTTGTTCACTTGAGATATTTTTCACCAGTCACTAGCTTTCAGTCCTCTTTGCATTAGATACCATAAAACTACTTCTGATTAATCTATCATCTGTAGTTTTGTATCTGGTTTGAGAACTCTTTGGGTCACGGCCAGCTTTTTGTTCTGTTTGTACAGTACCTCCCATAAGGGCTTTCCTATGATAACTGAAATAGTAAATATATAACCCTCGTGTCATTAAAGAGAGTCATTGGCAAAAGGAGAAAATGAGTAAGAGCTAATATCCATCACGCTAATCTGTGGATTATGCTTCCTCTCTATGACCACAGTGTTCCAATGGAATAATTAAAACTGATCAGTGTAATTGTTTCAACATTAGATGCAGAACTTAAAATCAGAAAGCAAGCAGTTGCAGGGATTGCTTGAAAGCCATTGTAACTATCGCCATCCTTGCCTGTAGGCAAAGTGGTGAGACTGAAGATAATATTGTGATTCATAGCATAAGAGCACTTTACTCCAACATCTTCCAGTAGGCTTCTCTGCAAAGTTACCATAACTAAAATGAACTTGAAAAGGTGTTCAAGAACTCCATAGGAAAAGAGAGGGGGGAGGGATTTTACCACTTTTCCAAAGTATGCTAGTATCACTTGAAAATTTTTTGTCACGTTGATTCAAATTCACTTTTTCCCCTGAGAAGTATAAGAATTCATCAGCTTTCCCTGTCTGATTTCTGCTGTCAAACACATCAGGAAGCATGCACCTCTCCATAATTCAAATTCTTTCCTGCCCACCTTAATTGTATGTCTCTCTTCTAGATGTAACATAGTAAGAACGGGTTGTCTCAAAGGGAGATTTCCTCTAGATGTCCTTATATGGCAGATATACATGATCACTGAAGGATAAGTCCTATGCATAATTCTTCTATCATCAATTTATTTTATGTCCCCATGCTTCATGACAGCCATTTTGATAGCCTTGTCTACAGGGAATATTGCCATGAACTTCCTTAGACTCTGCAAGGAATGAAAGGGAATTTGTACCTCCAAGGATAAGTAATTCCAGCTGTTTCAGGAGAAAGCAAAATGGTAAATTCATGCTTCTCAGAAGCAATAAAACAAATCATGATTTAGCTAGTTGTCTTAACATAGGGGTTGAGGATAACTTCACATTTCTGTGGAAGCCAGTTAAGATCTCGCATATTTGCATTTACCTTTCACAACTTCCAGTCAGCTGATAAGCAGATCTGTTGATAACAAGAGGTTGGTGTGACAGACAGTAATTACTAGAAAAGAGTAGGTGTTCATCTCTGTGCTCCAGGTTTCACAGAGCTCTAGCAGACTGTAGATCCTGGAATTTGCATATGGTTTTTTGGTTATACTGACTCTGTTCTCAGTGTTATGCAGAAGACATTTGGGCTCCCATGTTATTGGCACTACATCTTCAGGGATTAGGGCTCTGCAACTCTGCATCTCCACCCTTTTAACTCCAAATATCACACATTGCTAGGGAAGATCTTTAAAAATACACAAAATCTGATCTGCAGCACTGGATTTCTTCTACACAGTAACTCTCTGAAACATCTTTGCCATGAGATGCTGTAGTACCCACTGAGGATTGTATACATCAGTGAAGCTAAGAAAAAAAATTTCTTTGCACCACCTAAGTACCATAAAAATATTGAACAAAAAAGAAAGAGAGAAGAATGAAAAGAGAAGGAAGACAAGCCAACTGTAATGAGGAAAGATGTTCTTACCCTAATATGCTGGGGACTTCTGAAAAAAGTTCACAACTCAGTGGTGTGAAAATATGTCAAGGTTATTGAACCTAAGGAATGTCTCTGCTAACTAACTGTTGCTTGCTCTGCTTGACCTTTAAGTGTCTGCTTACCCAGCTTCCCTAGGATTTTGTAAAGTGTACAAAATGTATCATTTACATTAGATGACCAATACTTTGGGCTAAATTCCCATTGCTTGCTGTGTAGCCAAAGATCTGTCCCCTCGTTATGATCCCATGTTTAGATAAACTGAACCGCCATCATCTCTAAACTTCATTGTAAATGTCTGGATGCCTCAAAATAAAGTTATATACAGTTAGATATATGGAGGAGGTGTTAAGCTTGTTTCTGTCCATACAGAATAAATATGGTGGCAGGGGATGTGTGCATGTGTGTGGTGGTAAGGAAGCTATGAAGCTCTGTCATTGATTAACTTAACTGTCAATCCCTTCAACAGAAAAAAAAAATAAGCAAAAGAAAGCACATGAAATAAAGTCATTTCATTCTTTTAATATTTTCCCAGAATTCCAGAATATCTATAGTGGATATTTCCCCTCTTTTAACAGAAGAAATTTCCTAAGACTTCTGATTCTATGAGACTTATCATTAATGAAACCATTTCTCATTCAGTTGAATCACTGCATGTTTTAGAAACCTGGCATTCAGTGCTACATATTATCCTTGATGCTCTCAGCAAATCTAAAGCTATGGCTCTATGGAAAAAAAAGCCACAAAAAGCCCCCAAAACCTGGAAGAAAATGCATCAGTAGCTGTGCTTGAGAGATGCTATTCTTGACTTTCTTTTCCTTGCCCTGTTTAGACAGATTCAACCTTGAAAGAATCCTGCCATTGCCTACTGCTGGCTGAAGCCCCTTCCTGTTAAAGTCAGAGAGAATCAAAATAAGGTTTGCAAGAACCTGAGAATAAAAATAAAACAATCACCCAGCAAACAGAGTAAAAAGAAATTGTAAGCAAGTATTTGTATCAGTAAACTTGAAAAACATCATCTGCTGCCTTCACTTAATGTCAATAGTTACTGATGTCCACTCTCATAAATATAATCTTGTAACTGGCTTTTCATCCCTTTCCATACATGCCATCCATCTCCCTCCACACATATTCTGTTGTAATATACAGGAAAATTGAGCCCTGTAAGTAAATTCCAGGCTGGTGTATTGGCAAATCTCAACATATTTCCACGTAGTGTTGGCAATTTACACTGATAGTTAATTTGACCCATTAAAGAGGTTATTCTGGTCAGTGAATTAGTTTGCTTACGAGTAAAAGGAAGTAGCAACTTCCTTTATATAATAAATATAATATAAATAAAGTGCTCTTTGAATATTCCTTATTTACAAACTCTGGTCCAGCAAGGCTTACGCTGTAGTTACATTTGATTAGAACTGATTCTGTGGTGCAAGTTGTGTACTGGTTATTTAATGAGTATCTAACTAAACTAACACATTTTACTAATAAATGGTAGTGCTGAACTCTACCTCTGTTCCTCCAACTCTTTCAGAAAAAAAAATAAATCCATAAATATACATACATTGTTCATATGCCTGAAGGCCAAGTGAATATACTTAGTGCTAGTTGAAATAAGACAGTTGAATGCTGCTGAAATCTTACTGAAGTAGCTAGCAAAAGGCCTGAGGAACAGAACACAATAAGCGTTCAAAACCATCTCACAATGTAATAATCAATGTGTAATATGAGCTAGGGGTTAGTTAAATAAAATGTGAAAGCTGTATTAATGAACCCTTTTGCTGTCCAACACAGCATTTCATTTTCTTTCATAGGCTGCATAATGCAAGGCCTGGGAATAAATTATAGATGAAACCCCCATCATATGTTTATAAATACACTAACATTAGCATTTTACTTCCTCATAAATCTGCACCAAACATTCAGGCGCAAGATAGAAAGCCCTGTAAAACAATGATATATTCTCTGCTTGCAAGACTTGCCTAGTGGCCCATTCATTTCTACTGCTGTTCTTCAAACATTACTTTCTTCGCTCATGCCCCCTCATTTAAAATCCATTTTAATTTAAAGATGTTCGATGCAGTCCTAGTGGTACATTTACTCATCCTGGTTATACATCATGGAGCAGGGAAAAGAAAATTGTTTAATCTAGAGATACGGTTCACTGTGGTCACCACTGAACAGTGGAGTAATTACCAGATCAGCTCCGCTAAAAATGCACTCAGGGTGTTCTGTGACCTATCATCTTCTAATCTGCATAGTGAAGTATAGCTTCATAACTATAAATTGCTGACTTAATTAAAACCAGGACCTTTCTGTCATTTAATTACAGGGAGAAAGGTTATTGCTTAAATGCAATTTTCCAAATGTGATTTCTTAACAGTTATTAACTGCTTCACCATCATTTATTGTTTCAGATTTTTCAATTTGAAAATAGTCCCTGTGACAGAAGTAATGACTTCATGAAAAACTCAATCTAGATGGAGCTGAGCAGACCCATTTGTTTCTCGTAAGTGGAGCAGACAGAAAACTTGAAAATGTCACAGGAGGATCCTGTGATTGCTCCACTTTACAGGAGTAATTAAAAACCAAGAGGTTGTATTAAAGGTGAAGAGAAGAGGTTTATGACAATTTCAAGGTTTTTCCCCCTTACCGAAATGTTGTGCTTGCATTTTCAACTCTATTAGCAGAGGTTCAGATTAATAATTGTTAATTTACCCCAGTTCAATACATGATACTAGTACCAATACACTAAGATAAGCCAGTTAGCTCTGCAGCTATTTTATTGATGTTTCAAGAGTCACCTTAATTTGAAGAAAAACAAGTTCCATATAATTTCCCTCTGCAATAAAGCTTTTCAATTCTAAGAACTGTTGTTTCCATGAAGTGTGCAAGTGCATTTAACTAAAATTTGAACAGCAGCTCATTGTTTAAGACAGACCTTCTCATCCAAGAATGAACTTGATTCTGCTAAGCCACTTCTATACCACTCTGAGTCCAGCAAGAGAAAAATCAGCATCAAGACCTCCCCTGCAGAGTACTGCATGGAATTATACTTGAAGAACAAACCTGTCCATTATAACTCAGAGGAACAGCTAAAGCCTGAAAGACCTCTTGCAGGGCACAGCAAATTCAATGCGGGGGGTGGGGGGGGGGGGGGTGGGGGAGGAGAGATAAACACCCCAGATGCTTGCTGTTGCTAGGACAACAATTTCTTCCTCCCAATAAGAACACATTTTTATCTGAATTTTCCTTGCATCCCATTTTGTGTCATTAATAGTACTGCCAAAATACCTGTGAATGTTACATGCAACAGGTTTTGCAGATGAAGGGAAGCTTCAAGAACACTGTAGAGAGATAAGAAGCTTTCTATAAGGCAGTCACACATTCCTTTGTCCTTGTGGTGAGACTCTTACATTCACCTAAAGCTCCACTGACATCACTGATGGGGGCTTTTAAGGTATCGGAGGAGCTAGTAGTGGATATGGCAGGCATCACTACAGATCCATCCATTTTAAACAGCTTTGTGATCTCATAAGCATATCATAGTTTCAGTTCATTAATCCTCCAACATCCTCATTAGTGAGGGGAGAGCTGCTATCCCCGGGTCAGTGGTGTGGAGCTGGAGGAAAGGCCATGTCACCGTGGTCTGGGACCTCCAGCAACCAGGTTAGGGCTCCAGGAACAGAGCCTCTTCTTTCCTGAAGAAACAACTCACAAGGATTCATTTTATGACCACTTTTCTGATGTATTCAGCTGCATATGAACTAATTGTGAGAATCTGAAACTTACTGGAAACTGTTATTTAGCAATTAAATTCTGCAGAGCAGATTGCTGCAGATATTCACCGTATGCACGGTGCCGGCTGGATTGCATAAGCCATGTGGCAATGTTTCCTCTCCCTGCAGCAACACAGCTGAATATTGCCCATTCAGAATTTGCTCTGGATTTACTATTAACACAACACCCAAAATATTTTCAAACCATGTGTCACCTCTGATCCAAATTGCATTACTAAGTGGAATACAAGCTATTAACTCTCTCCCCCCCCCCCCCCTTTTTATTATGAGGACAAATCATGGGTTTGGTTAGTCACGAAACATATGTGATATTGGTTTTGTTCCCTGACTGGTAGACTTGCATAACTTAGCAGTGGAATCAAAACTGTAAACAGACAACATATGTGCATGTACGATGTGCAGTTTGCTTTCAGCTAATGATCAAGCACTCTGGGTTACAGCTTGCCCTTGGCAAGTATCTGTACTAGCATAGCTTGAATCCTTACATGTTTACACTCAGCGCTGGCAGGGGAGTGGCAGAGTGGCGCAGGAAATAGCACAAGGGAACATGAATTATCTATTTTAGGACTCTCTGAAGATGGCCTTTACAAGAATAAAAACTACCGAGAAAGAAAATGCGGGAGAAAGAAAAAATGCTTAGGAGAAAATGGAAAAGAAAAAAATGCATTCACTAGAGACAGAGAATAGGAAAAGGGACTGGGATACAGCCACATTCCCTGGAATGAAAATGCAGCAGCTCTGAGCGGAAAGCACCAGGCATAGAAAGTCTTGACAAGGACTCAAAATCTGGACTATCCTGCCAGGCCAAAGCAACATCTTTGTGATATATACTGTGGCCTTACCTGTTTATTTAGAAACCAGTGTTATTGCCAGGTTCATGGAATTACATGGTAGGGTTAATAAATTGCATGATTTTTGTGACCTTTTGACTATGCCGAGGAAAGCCTCCCTTCTTGCTGAGAGATCCGTCAGAGTGCAGAAGTATCTCCTAAAGAAAACAATGCACCTTCCATCCCCATTTAAAATGAAACTAGAAATTATACTCTAAGGAATGTGCACTACTCCAGTGCACTGGAGGAGTTTAGTAACAATTTTCCAGTTCTACATTCAAAACACTTCTGTTTCGTTCCCCAAAGCCAACAGCCACTCTGCAGATGGAGGAGGGAAAGCCAGTGCCTGACACCACAGAATTCCTGTTATATTGTATCCTGTGGAAGTTGCAGAAGAGCTCCCTAGTGTCACATCCATGCTAGGTGTGAGTTTTCATTAAGCCCTTATATTTGTACAGGACTCCTAGGGAACAGACATTCTCTAAAAGCACCTGAAGTGCTCTTGTAGAGTATAATGATGGGTATCTTTTGTCTCCAATCCTTCTCAAATACTTTTCTATCTCTGATGCCACTGTAGATGGGACTAATCTGAGAATCAGAGACCAAGTTCCTAATAGCAGAGGACAGGTCCCCTCCACAAAAGAGAGAATTTTCCAGACTTTGATCACTCTTACCCAAGTTTAACTGAAATTCAGAAAGAAGTAAACATAATAAATTCCAGGTGGCATTTTGCATTTTCCCTTGCAGCTCCTGAGGCTCACAAGGTGACAGGACACCTACCACAGTTCAGGGACCAAGGTGCACTGAGGACAGTAACAGTTACTTTACAAATACTTGAGGACTAAATTCAAGTGAACGCACTAACATCAAAACTGTTTCTTCTTTAACACCTGACAGATTCTCATAGGTTTCTGTAAATTAGATACTCTTTTAGTGAATACCAAAATAGTAACAGATGCCCACAGGTCAGTTAAATTAATCATTTAACCTTGGATATGCTGGGGACCAGTTATCTGCTCTGAAGCAAACTTCACATGCTCACCTATTCAGAAATATGCAGCCCAATTTCTCAGACAGAATTGGCTTGATCATGTGAAACAAGACTTCCTCTCAGTGGGGTCTGCCCAAGCATGTGCTTACAAAAATCATCATGCCATGCTGTCTTAGGAGCTTTACATGTTTCCCTATGAGTTACAAAAACATGTACTCTCAGAGAAGCAACACATGGATTGCAAACCACACCATTATAACAGGACATAATGGCCATGCAGGTTAATAGCCTGAAAATATAGAATGAGCCCTTTTTGTAATTCCCTATAGTTTGTTCATTTGATTAATTGAGCCCATTCAATTTCCATTTAAGACTATTAAGGAGTCTGTAGCTCTAGCTATTTTTGTCTGCGAGACTCAGGCTGGAGATTGCAGAAGCTTAACATTCGAGCTGCATGTCACTGCCACCATTGTCTCTTGTCACAATTCTAATTCTATGTTCTGATAATAAAATTTCATTAGTGTCTGCACATCCTTTGCCTTACCTTTGAAGTACTGTCTTGTGCTGAAACGATTAGCAGTACTTTACGTCATATCACTTGACTGTTTGACAGCCATTGTGAGTGAGCTAAACAGGGAGAAATTAAAATTTCTGACAATTTCCATTACATCTAAATTGCTGAGAAATTAAGGGATATTTACTTTTACAAATATTAAAGGTTGTTTAAAATGTAAACTGACTTCATTTTATTAGCAGATTCTACAATGTGCTAATTCAAAATGACTACATGGCCTTATATGAATAAATTACCAACTCATTTTCCAAAAGCGAAGGACATTTCCTCCAGGCTGCTTTTTGACTGTTTGTGTCAGTAGAAAAACAAAAAAACTAATGAATATTTCAGAACAGAAGATACTCCTTGGTGCCTGTATTCCTTGTTTCATCTCAACAGAATAATGAGGTTATTCCTGTATGATATGATTTTTTAACAACAAAAAGCATGCCATGAAGCACTGAGTTTATCATATGATGTTAATTTATCTTGGAAGGGTCCCTCCTTGATCAATGTCTTGACCCCTGCTAATCCAGACAATCACACCCTACATGCCTGTCCATACAATGACTGAGCTTAATTTTAAAACTAGTTCAGGTTTTTCTATTCCCCTTCTCCTACACACTCTACACAAGAACCTTCCCACTTTACTTTGAGAGGTATATACATATGTATATATGATGACTTTTGCGAAGTAGTAGCTTTGTTCTTTCCAAATGAACTGTCTGCCTTTCCCTCTGAATTCACCCACCAGCCTTCTGGGCCTTGCCAGCTGGCCAGTAAGTTAGACCATCTATGTTGTGACTTCAGGTCACAAGAGTGAGGGTTTACATGTTTGGTGTCACAGTTTCTTCCATGATTCAGTGTTTCCTCAAAACTAAGTGGCCATTATCATTGCAGACTCTGAAAAGACTTCAAACACAGAGATTGTAAGAAGCTTAGCACACTCGCGTGGGCTTGTGGGGTGCCACCAGTCAGGTACCTCTTTCAGACACAAATCTGTTGCTGAAGTCTGGTTTGCCATTTTTAACCACTCAGAGCCATAGCTCAGCTCTTCTACTGATTTAAAAGCCGAGTTAGTACAGCTGCCTATAGTTATTTAGGTTTTAGGTTGGGAATGAGCGTTGTTAACAAGTTATGATTTTCCTTTATGTCAGCTGAAGCATTACAGGGAGGCCAGACTCCTATACATTTTGAATTGCAGCCAAGAAAATCTGGCCATGGCTCCTCCACTCTAAAACCTTTCCTTTGATTCTGCCAGACCCTCTTCCACACTAGCTCTCTTTCCAGACTGATGAACCTCCATTCCACCATCTACTAGGGGTTTTTATCCTGAATTCTTTCCAAAACTTTTCTTAGTGTCTAATCACAGCTTTCTTCACAAACTTTTCTTTTTAAAGGTCTCTGCACAAGGCCCAAAGACAAACACTGCTCCTAAAAGTCCTAATGTTTTCCCTTGTAGGTACCTCTTTTATAGACTCCATTGTAGACAGCATTCACATGATCATTCTAGGATGAAACTCTGAATGGTTGTTCAGTGTGCTGGCATGTTGAATGCAGCTTACTCCATGAAGTCTGGCACCCATAAAATGGGTATAATAGTTACCTACCACATAGGATGTTGTAAGGCTTAATTTATTACCGCTGTAAAGTATTTTAGACCCTTAGAAGGAAGGGTATTACGAAAATGTAAAGCGCTATAGCCATAAAACATTTGTCTGGCTGAAAGCTCTCTTATAACACTGGTCTGCTTGAAAAACGAAGAGGGATGTAGGGAATCAGAGTGTCTTACCAGGCATTTTCCATTAAGAAAAAAAGTACTGCTTTAATTTATTTGGTGTCAGCATACATATTCTAAGACTCTTGGTGATGGAGAAGGAGGAAGAGCAGTGAGTATGTCTATTGCATAAAGTGTACGTGAATAAAAGATTACTAGGACATGGAAAAGCATACAGGCTATTTCTTGTCAGCTAAGCACATTTGCCAAGAGAAATAGATATGCAAATGCAGGAGCTTTTAAAACTTTAAGTCCTTCAGATTAAAGCAAATAATTATGAATAATGCAGACTGTGTAAGAAATACTGAGCAAGGATGTGAAAATGGAGAAAGATTACAGTATTTTTGATGACTTGTTTGTGGACAAGTGTTTTGTTTTGTTGAGGTTTTTGAGAAGCAAAGAATCACAGCAGTAAATGCAACCATGTTCAGTGGCTGCCACCAAAGCTCACTGTGCTTGAAATTCTTTTACATGCTTTGCTGAATTAGGACTCTGGCACATGAAATAAACTTTGATCTTGACAGTGGCTCAAGTCTTTTCCTTAAAGTCAAAGACCATTTTGGGTTTTTTTGCTTTGATGCACCATCAAGCTCATGTACATTCTTTGTCAAAATATATCCATATAATAGGGTTATAATAAATAGTTCTTTTAACAGTTCATTTAGGATTCCAAAATGATGAGGTTTGCAAAATGCAAGGAAAAAAATCACATAGATTTTTTTAAGCAAACAAACTGTAACAACCCCTGAATTAATACTACGACTGAAAGAAAATTAAATCTGAGATAAGTTTACGTGACCTGAAGGCTTTGGGGCAGCACACAGCAATATACTAAAGACAGACTCATAACCGCAAGCTACATTTAGGACTCAAATCACATATGAGTGGCACATTTCAAATGTTCTTCTACTCCTTAAAATAGATATGTACTTATCAGATGATGACAAATGGTCACTCCATAAATGGATAAAGAAAGACTTCTTGTTCATATTTGATTTTCTTTTGCATTCTATGTCATGTCCAGCTTCTGCTCACATGCTACTAAGTCAAAAATAGAGCTATTCCATGAGAAATGTTGATGCATGATATTTTTGTTCTGCCCAGAAGACAATACAGCATGTGACAGCACATATTTGTTACAAGATTACCATTGAATTCACTAGAAATTGCCATATAGGTGCTCATAACTTGGGGTCTACATTTTGATTTCAAGAATCAGAGGTTATAAGTCTCAAAAGGACCTGTAAGACCCTGGGCTGCCCTCCAGCAAAACAAATACCACAGTATTCCTCCAGCAAATTGGAAAGATTCAGAGGAGCATCTCAAGTTTCAGGAATATACTTAGATCAAACTTCCAAACATCTTCCAACAATATAAAGACAGAAATAAAACTGGCAGGTGCATCTTTTGCAGTGTTCTGTAACATAAAAATCATGGGTCATTTAAGTGAAGTGATTGGAAGTCAAAAAGATAATCTAAATATATACAGCCACATGCTACATTGCGGCTGGACCTCCAAAAAGTTTGCTATGAAACTAGTAATAATATCTAAAATTAAATAGTACAAAATGAGCTTAGCTTTACATTCTGGTGAATTTTAAGACTGGTATTGTATCCTAGGATACAACTATAGGAACAAATTACTGCATGGATAGCTTAGGTGAATTCACCATGCAATGACCAGCTTCACAGCAACATGTCTGTCTGTGCCCTCCCTCACTGAAAGTGTGCTAACACTCCTGTACAGATAAATGTATAGACAAATGTATACTAAGTCCATACTTCACCTTGTTTCATAGTAATTCGTGTAAGCATACCTGGAGAAGGGATTATTGTTATGATCATGTCAACAGACATTGATCACAAGGCACTTACATAGAGGGTACTCGTTGCCAGTAAAATCATGGCTTGCCCTAGGTTGAATGTGGGATATTGCTACCAGTGAATTTATGACCTTGTGCCACCACTCTGCAAGTGTCTACCCCAGTGATATCAGGCCTTTGACAAGTGTTTCTAAACTGTGCAAGGGTGGGCAATTATATCGTCAGACCACAGCCCTTCCCTTACAGAAAATATTGTTAAGCAAATTTAGCCCACAGCTTGGTGTGCTGGCTACCCCTTATCACCAGTGTCATTTCTGCATTGGTTTCATGTGGACTAACAAATTTAAGTACCCCACTCTAATCAACTTTAGCCCTGGAAATTTTGATCTTAACAGAACAGTTTCACTGATTGCATAGTGGCAAATGGAAGATTGTCACTTATTTTTAAAGTGCTTGCTTTTTACAGTGAAGAGCATGAAGTGTACCAGCAACGCTAACCTTCCGGAAACACACAATATTTAAATTACACTGCTCAGAGCACAGTAATTGAGCCAAACAGACACAAGTTCATATCCACTGAGCTTTCAACATAGCAAATGCTGCCATCAATCCCTCTAAAGCGCCCTAAGGATGGTTCATATGCCCAGAGCGTTGTGTATTTTTTTTTTAACTCTAGCAGTAGATTTAATAAAATAATAACTTCCCCTTACAAATCTTACCTCAGCCGTGTACTTTAGGGATATTCAGATTGTTGGCTAACTCGGACCTTTCTAACATGCTTAGCTAAACCCCTGAGTAAACAATAAAATACCTCTCTATATACTTTCTTCACCTCATTCTTGAGTGCGCAGACTGACAGGAGCCTATGCATAGACATGACCACACATTTCTTAAACTGCCATGTTTCTGAAGACTCACCACATTATTAACGATCATTTTGAGAAAAGCTTAATCAATCACTTCAGAGTCCCCTATTTGTTTATGATCTGTACCTAACAACAGAAGCAATACTTTCCACAAAGACTGTCACAATGCTTTTATTCTTCAGAGGTCCAGATTCCTGTTCATCAGTCTTTACTACATTATTTGCAAACAAAAGTATAATAAAGGATGACCCACTTGTCTACAGAATTCCTTGAGAAAAACATACTTTCATTCCAGCTGTAATTTTCCAAACATCTGAATCTACTTCGCACTCACATAGGAATATGACAGACACCAGAACACTTAGTTGCCACACAGATGCCATTACCAGATGTCTCTGCCTGGGTGCTGCTGGATTCCAGGATAAATGAACACTAATATTCCTAGAAAGGGAAGGACTGTCTTGCCTGTAAGGTAAAGCCAGGGCACATCCTTACTTGTTACATGCCACTGCAATGACTCTGACGTCAGAGTTACCTACACCACTAAGAAAACAAATAAGGCAAATTCCAGCTACTTAGTATCTTATAGTGAAACATAATATATATCTAAAATACCGATGATGATAGTTCCAAAGGCATCAAGAAATGCAGCAGCTGCATTGTTCACTCTCTGTATCTCATGTACTGAGTTTCTGGACTGCACTTTGTGGCAGTCATGACATTTTAAGTTCTTGCAGGGTAAAGTGTAACCTCTATGGGGAACCTGCACGTGGTATATGAACCACTATTGTGCCTCCCTCATCTTCAAAGCAAGGTACATTCACCCCTTCCGAGAATATCAGAAAGTGCTGTGCTCTCCCTGCTGGGTTACACAGGCACAAAGCAGCTTAGGCAGAGACACAAGCAAACACATTTCCTCGTCTAAGAAATGTAAGAGGGTGTTTGATCCTCTTCAAAATTAAGGTCTAAACTATCTTTTGAGAGAAAGTGCATTATATTCATTAACAAAATAAATATCTTTGTTATCTGTTAAGAGTCTGTGGTTAAGCAGTTTTTGGTTTTTTGACTTTTAAAATCTTGCTTCATGATGAACCCAACACTCAATATGCAGGAAATGAACAGACGCTCAGTGTTGTCTATTAGATATACTATCAGCCTACCAAAATGACATAATGAAGCTTAATAACAGTTTTTTTATAAAAATTTTATAAAGCCCAGGTGTAAAACACATGTTATGTCACAAATACAAAGGCTTTCACAATGACATCTGAAGCCAGTTTTGCTGGCTTTTTGTAGAGTAGGTATCTCAGAAGAAGCTCTATCCATCTCAGACAATGCCAAAGCAAGTCTATTTGCTTTAGTAGCAAATTAAATTATATAAACTATCCTGAGCCCACATACTCTCCCAGACTAAACACCACCACCTTTTCACTCTACTCATATCCTATAAACAGGAATAACAACACATACATTCATTCAATCTCAATTTAACATTTCTAATGGATGAGTCTAAAGAATCCTCATAAGCAAAGTGTTTGGAATCTCATTCCAGACCCAAATTTTGCTGTTTTGAGTCCCCCTCTAATCCCAAATGCAACGTAAAGTGTTATACTGCAGGCTAGCAAACTTTTCTAAAATAAGATATTTGGAGAGATAGTGAACATTTTAACTGTAGTTTTGTTCTAGGGTAAGAAAAGCTGATGGTCTAGACCCTGATTCAGCAACATCCATGTTGACTGAAACAGAACTGATATTGCAAACAGGCATGAGCTGGAAGTACCTTGCAGAATTTGTCCCTAGAAGATATAAATGATATTTAAAAAAATAAGGCCTTTATACATAAAAGTATTTTTATCTGCTCTAAAAGCACCCTGATCTCCAATGAATTCTGCTGTGCAAATAAGTCTTACTCCTGAGCCCTGTGCTCATATCATACTCATAAAAGCAGCAGTCCAATTTAAGAAAAAGTCTCTTAATCCATCGTTTAACACCCTACCATTTTTACAAGTATCAGTCAATTAAAAAGTCTCCTATTTATTTTCTTTCTTATTCTAGACAGACTTATTTATGGTGTTCTCATTTCTAAAGAGAAAAAAAAAAATAAAGTCACCCTCCTCAAATTAGAATAAACCTATCTCAGGAACTGTAATTATACCTTTGCCTTTGTAACTTTTACTCATGTGGATTCACAGAGAGCTCTTGAAATCAAATGCTAGCAAGAGATCAGGGCTTTTATTATCAAGCACTTACATAGTGTGTAAATTTACTTAGTGCTTTACAAGCAGAGATAAGATATACTTCCTACCCCAAAGAGCTTCGAATCAACCTAAGATGTGACAAACATAAGGACAGCGAAGAATTGGGTGTAAAATGGAGAATGCAAGGGTAAAAGAGGGTGATAAGAGACAGAGTAAATCTGACGTGACTCACTCGTATCAGACAATCAGACTGCACTAAAGGAGGGAGCCGCTTCCTTCCCAGCCGACAGCAGGTGGGGCTACTGCAGTACCAACCTTCGCCCGGGGACGCCGAACCTGCGCCCGCCTTCCTGCCTTGCAAGGGCCCTCCGGCCCGGGAACCTCCGGCATTTCAAACTCACCTCTAGAAAGCCGAAGTCTCAAATTCAGAGCCACAGCACAAATGGCCTGATTTTCAGATGGCTTATTTCATCACTCCTGTTGGCCTCAGCAAAGTTCACCAAAACTCCAGAGTGCTTTTTTTGTGTGACTAAAACACAGATTCAAGAAGGATACGGGCCATAGACTTGTCCCCAGTCTGGATCAGATCTTTAGTGGCAAAGCTCCACTGGCTTGTGATACGAAGTCAGTCTACACCAGCTGAGAGGCACACCTGAATGACTCCTAAAAAACTTCAGTGCCTCTCATTTAGAACACATACTGCAGATCAAAGCTAGCTGTTTATAACACAAGGGTCAACTCCATGTGCAGATTGTTCCCATTACCCTATCAAAGTTAACAGCATGTAAAAATGATGTTCAAAGTGGAATGCAAGAAAAAGTCCTGAGGACAAATCTTGCTAGCTGAAAGACTGAGATTATTTTCAAGTTCAAAGGTCCAATTCTGCTGGACTGAATAGGAAGCTGAGCCCGTTTCCAGGAGAGGGAATGGGCACAGGAAGGTAGTGTTCGCTTTAGCATCCAAAAACACCTGCAAGGATGATAGATCCAAGTTCTAGACTCCACCAAGCAGGCACAGTTCAGTGAGGAGAAGTACTGGCAGCCACTGCAGAGCCCAGATGTTCAGTTCAGCTCTGTGGACCTTCGTTATCCTGACAGCTTACATAAGCCATGCCACAGGATAAAACACCAGAGCCCAGGGATCACCCTGTGGCAGGTTACATCCATATGTCGTTCAGGGTTTGAGACCCAGTTTTCATGCTGTATTTCTACCACTTCAGAGTCAGTGGCAGGTTGTTCTGCAGCATGACACAGTCTCTGCCAGTGCTTTGCTTCTTCCAGAATCAGGCACTTTGGGAGGGTTTTAATGGTCCTGGTAGCATTTTTCTGGCATGGGCTCATACTTCCAGCACGGGAGTGGAAGCATCACTTTATCCCCACCCCTCCTCTGACATACCAGCCATAAAGTTGCTCTACATAGGAGTCAGTCTTCTCTTCGTTTGCCTCACTGTCTGTCTTTAGCCTCTTAGCATTGATTCCATATGTGGTGATGATGTGTCTGGATGAACATTTACACTGTTCATCCAGAACACTGTCACTGTTTCCCAGTAGCTAAACCAGGTGCATCCCACCCACAGCAGCGTGGTACTGAGGACAAACTGCAAAACTCACCCAAGAAGCGGAATAAACGCTGTGGCAATTATTTAACTTTGTCATTGCTAAGTAACAATTCACTCATTGTGAAATTGTTAATAGCTATCTCAGGGTATCCCTGCAAGCAGCAGTTGCTGCAGTGTCAACATACCTTGAGATGTATACACAAGGTCTCTGGAGACTTTACAACTTGGTTGCTAGCCAGTGCTGCTGCATCCTCACTGCTACTATTACCTCTGCCAGTTAAATTAAGACAGGCCAACATGCTACAATCGCACCTTCGTTTTGCTGGGCAGACCTATGGAGATAAAGACAGCCCCAAATCAAAAGAGAGTCCCTGATCACAGTGAGAGGCAGGTGCATAAAAGACAGGCCAAACTGTAATTTTTCTAGAGAACATAATAATTCCACTCTTTGAAGAGTGGCATGCAGAACCAAAAGATGCTAAACCAGGCATGGGGCTGGCCATGTCTCAGACACTGCTGAGGGAAATAAAGCTGCTTCCTAACAAGTGCATAGCACCTCTCAGGCTCAGGTTCCCTGCCAGCCAGCCACAGCAGGACAGCAAAGGGGGTGTGGGAAACAGGAACAGTAAGAGGGCATGGTACTAAGTTAAGGACTCTCCTGACCTTTTTTTCACTAAATGATGCTACTTTTCCTCACCTTTCCATCACCTGTGTGATGCCCTATGTGCAGGGCCATGCACAGCCCCCTGATGATTAGTGTCTGAGCTGGGAAACACAGCAGGGTTTTCCACTCACACACAAAGAAATAGCCAGATGGAAGCATGAGGGACCGTCAAAGGAAGAAACAAACAGTTGGAGTCACCTTCAGAGGGAAAACAGACAAAAGAAAGCGCTACTCTTTATCCAGCAATTTTTGTGCTCTCAGTAAAATGCCTGGCTGCAGTAGAGGCATTCCACAGGGAGAGAAGGGAGAAGTTGCTGTCTGAATGATGGTAGATGCTAAAGGCTGAGTTTCAGATTTGCATACGTGCTCCTCTGGCCAGTCCCTGCCTCACAAGTTTAGCAAATGTGCCCCCTCCAACACATGGCCTGTTTTCTTACTGACTTGTATTGCACTAGGACTGCGAGGAGCCTTTGAAATCAGAGGGTCTGATTCTTCCCCAAAGACGTTTTTACACCAGGCCAGTCTAACTTTCTTTAGCAGGCTTAGTCATGATTTGCACTGTCCTTGAGAGCAGAATCAGGCGCGTAATCTTTCAAGATGCAGCAATGCTGAATTAGTGTCAGCATTTTTTCAAGAAGCATCATTCCAAATAGACGCCTACCCCTCACAGAAGAAGGGCACACTCTTAAATGTGGTAATTAATAGGCAGCACTACAACAGATGCCGTAAACATTAATAATATGAAATCTTTAGCAGACTTTTTACATCTGCTTGTAGAGGGTTTGTTTTTCATGGAAGACAAAGCAGTGACTGCGTGTAAATTACTTCTCATGTCAAGTGCTAAAATGCAATTATGTAGTACTCTTGAACATGTATAGAAATGACTGCTTTGCCATGTATTTTGTACTAAAAGCAGTAACCTAATCATCTCAGTAAAGCTGAATGGGCTGTTATGCACCCTCAGCACAGCCCAGGAGCTTTTACCTGTTGTGATTTGGAATTGGCAATTCACATTTCCCATAGAAAGCCAAGACCAAATGGCACAGAGAAACTTCCTCACCCACATCAGACAAATGCCTGCAAAGAAGCCCAACTATACCACCTAGAATAATGTCCCATGCTTAGTCCTTGCAGCAATCAAGATTGCAATATCCAGACAACAGAACTGGTGGTCCACTCTATCCATCCAGCTTTGATATCACTGTCTCTAGCTGTGCTAGACCACAAGGACCCTCATCCACAGACAAAATTCTGTAGTCTCAGGACACTTTTAACTCCCTTGTGTGCTGCTCCGATACAGAAATCCAAGAAGAGGCCTTTGCAAAGGGGATTTCTTCCTTCTCATCATTTGTGCTTTGAAGTAGCAGAGAAAAATGTCACAGTCAAAACCTGGTCTCTTGTGACGAAGTCTGGATTTGCCAGTGTAACAGCTGTCTTCCCCCAGACACTTCGTCCTAACTCAGTCCCCTGGAGTTGCCAGCACAGGACAGAGATTGCTGCCGCTTATCTGCTGGGGAAATCCCTGCTGGGAAGGGTGAGCTGTGGTTTGAGAATTGGCACAGCCAGCATCTGACATTTCCTCACTGCGGTTGCCCTCAGAGGGGGAAGTTGACTTTGGCGGGAGCACTGTGTGTTCTGGCTAACCCAGCTGGCAGATGAATCTCCAAGGACTCCTGGCAGCATGAACCAGAGCAGCGGGAGGCTGCACTCTTGTATTCAGGAAAGCCTGGGGCAGAGACACTGAGTCCAGCGCAGGGCCCAGCCTTCATTGCCCCCATAAAAGCCCGAGCCAGCTTACCACAAGGTCGGTGCCAAGGCTCCTGTATGAAAGGGAACCCAGCTTGTTCAGAACAGCGTCCTCTGTGTCACTGCCAACCCCCACAGGATCTCGGGTCCAGTGTTAGTCATGCTGCTGGTGGTAGTACACATTTATGGGGTCTGTTGTTGAGGCTCTGCCATTTACTGCTTTGTTCGTTCAAGAAAGTCAAGTTGGCTTAATCTTATTGTGTTAATAGATCTAAATATGGACATAAAGAACTTGAGCATACATAAGCACAATGAATATGAGTCCCTCATTCATTCCTGCATAGTACACGGTAAATTGCCAGTGCAGCCCTTTCAGCTTACTAACATCTTTAGACTTGGCCTCACAAAGATTACATTCCCCACTCAGCAATTCAACCTCCGTCTAATACTTTTAAAACAGAGAAAAGGCCAAGACCCCTAGAGAAGGTGCCAAAGATCGAATGGTTGGCCCTGAAAGCAGATGAACTGCAACAGCCATTAAAGCAAACAAACCATGCCAACAGTGGTGCTCTCAAGCAAAGGAAGTACAGTTTCTGTTCTGGCATCTGCATAACCCAAACACTTACGTACACAATGCAGATCTCTGCAAAGCAACAGCGAGTATCTGCTTGGAAGGGATCTTTGTTACTTGGAACTTTTTCAGGCTTTCTTGATGCTGTGGCTTTTCTTATGCTTCCTTCACCCTTCTAGTCATTTTGGAAACATAAATTCACTAGAGCCCAGGCTCCCACATTTACTGGACCCCAGAAGGCTGCAAAAGCTAAGGGCTGGAACACACTGGGAGATACTTTGTTTTCTTTCTAACAAAAAGGGACTTTCATTTCCCTCCAAACACTAAGCACACATCAGGAAATGAGCATTTGCAAGGCTGAAATCTCAGCATCGAGCATTATTTAAATTTGTAGGGCTATTTAACGTTCATCACACACTTGATCCTAACAGTGCAAGCGATTTTCTATCAGAGCATTTTTTTTCCACTTCAACAAGGAAAACTGCCCCTCCAAATATAAGCACTGCTTGTTATTTTGAGGCAGTGAGGCAAAACATACAGCACATAGACCACATTTGGCTTGCTTAGCAGATGTCTACAGATCACTTGATGTTAATTTCAACATAAAAGCTATTATATTTCTGGCCTTGCCCTATTAGTTGTTAAATAATTATTTATGCTTGGCAGATAAATTCTAGAAACCTTGAATAAAGCCCATCAACCCTACTAAACTAACCATATTTGACACAACAGTTTTCACTCATAGAAGACTCTAGATGTAATGTTTGTTGCCTATATGATTCCTTTTCACAACCTAAAAGGTAATCCCATATTTATATTTAAACATAAACTGCATATAATATGCGTTCCAACATTACTTCAGAGGCAAGGAATTAGCTTGTCTGGTTCACTGACATTTACAACTGTGTACTATAGCTAGTTTCAGTTCATAACTCAGTTTATCTAAATAATCTCCTATTCATTTCACAATTCTGGCACTAGTTAATATGTTTTTCCATAGATGTTTTTGGCTTTGCCTATCTAGTTCGCTGTACTTGTGATCGGTTAGGAACTGGTGTGCTATGGCTTTCATGGCTATAAAACAAAACAATAATTGGAAATGCAGACTTCCCTTAATTAATATATTTAAGCAGCTAACCCCTCCTACATGAGTGATATTTCCACACACTAAGAACCACAATTGTCGTGCATTCTGGTTGAACAGTTTGTAAATTCCAAACAGCCAATCTACAACAAAACTCGGAAAAGGTATTGAGTGCAAGGCCCTGTATGAAAGTCTTTCAACCAAGTCTTTGGACATTTGTATGTAGTTGTCTGAAGAAATTTAGTTGATGTGTTGTCCTTTGTGAGCATATTTTATTGTAATTACACTTTTGTACCCTTAACAGACAAGTTAAGGAAAAATAAGGAATTTGAATGTTTCACTGAGGAGAACTCATTCAATATGCCCATTTCTCTTTCATGTCTGGTTAAAAGAACACAGCTTCCTTATTATCACAGTAATGTAAATTATGTCTGCATTTAAGGTTGTGTGCAGTTTATGATCTGTTTGTGTGATAAACTTAAATAAAAATTAGTGATTCAAAAAAGAGCAAAAGGAATTCTTATCGCTTACAGCATACTGCACTTCCTGTCCTAAAAGCTGTGCATTGTTTTGCACTGTTGATAATTACATCAAACTCTCTAAAGTTACTAAAATGCTTTCAGCTGATTTCAGTGGACATTGGAGAGACCCCTTTTGCAGTTGGTATGTCTCTATTCTAAGGTAGTTTAATTTCAGCAGGTAATTGTGCTATGTATTATCAACACAAATGTCTCAGTTTAGAGGCGGTTTCCCCCTTAATTTCCAAGCCTGTTCTGTTTCTCCCAGAAAGCCAAACTGCCTACTGACAGATGAGTGTTCATGTTTCTTCCCACTTACACCCCAAAGCACAGAGGTGTGAGCCTGCAGCACCTCTGCTGTAGGTTGCTTTAGAACTGCAAGCTATTTTGTCAGGCCCCAGCATCTGTGAAAACAAGGACCTTAATGCAAGCAAGGAAACCACTCACAGGTCTGATGGGTGAGAGGTAGGAGGAACCTGGAGGCAGCCACTGGAACATGTATCACACAGCCACAGTTGCTCGTAGCCATACCAGCCTCTCAGAAATCTCTACAAGGGTAATGGAGGGATCCAGAGGTGTTTCAGAAAGTGAACCATTACCAGGGCTTCTTGTGCCACTTCTCCCCTGAGACAACAGACACAAAATGGTCAGTCTTAATCAGAAGCTTGCCATTTAATGATACCCTCAGAAAGAGCTAGGAAAGAAAGCTGAGTTCCTCTCTTCCCCTGGATACCTACATTCCAGCTGCTCTGCAGCTATGGCCTTCATGCATCTCTCAGCCCTATAAGCCCTGTCTACACTTGACCTTTGCACATGGAGATTTTAACCCTGAGTTAAAAATGATCAACAGATGAGACCTGTGGATGTTGTTTCACTTCCGTACGCAGGAAGCAGAGGCTGTGGTCAAAAGCAGGGTTTATTGTAGGGTTGGTTTTACAATTATTATTAATGACAAGCCAATTTCTCTCTGTTGATGTCTGCTGCATGTGATAACGCAACATTTCCTTGCACATCATGTCATAAACTAGCAAAGGTGAGCAACTGGCGAGGCGGAAAAAGTGAGGAGAAGAGACAGTAAATGAAATCATGCACATCAAATATTATTTATTAAACACACATGCTTTTTTGACATATGAATTTGATGACATTATTTCTTTTGCTTTCTGATAAAATATATCCACTTAAATACAAACTGCCTATCTGGCTAATATAGCATTTTTTCCACATGCTGGCAGGTTCCCTTAGTTTTGTTAGCTAGAAGCAAATAGAAACGTGGAGACTACCTAGTGCAGGGAAGAAGGCAACACCCTTGCTAGAGCAGGAAACCAGAATCATTAAACCCAACGTTAACCCCACAAGTGGCATTAACCTAGGCCAAATCTTCTCTCACACACAACTTTTTCCCTATGTTGGAATGATACTGCAGCTCTGAGGGAAGCTTTGCAATGTCAGCAGTTTCTGTGATGAACTTTTAAGATTTTCAATTGAACACCTGTGCTATGAGTTTCATTAACAACCGACACCATTTCTCAGACATTCCTAGGTTACTTGCAGTCTTTTTATTTTTAATCCAGCGTTAATAATACCTCACTCTGTGAATAGAAATAATAAATCAAAACCAGAGATGTATGTTTTAACAACAAGACCACAGGGAAACAACAAAATATGCCAAAATACTGTCCCTTGAACTTATTTATGAAGAGGTCAGTTCAGTCCTAAAGACGACATCCTAGTCATGGAAAGCAGAAGACTGGATAATTACAGTCAAGTGTTTTGTCTGGCTGTGATATTGGTCAGTGAGGCCTATGAACAATGTTTCAGGAGGCCTAGCAGTGTTGTTATTATGAATTTTATTTTGAAGAGAGTGTGTATTTAACTTGCCAGGACCTCGGTTTAGCTATCCCTATAATTCCAAGGCATCTACTATTCCCTTCAATATGATATTGGAGTCTAGGGAGAGGCCATCCTCAGGCAATCACATGCTGAATACAGAAATGACAAAGAAATATCCATTATATGCAAAGTAGGCAGACAGGCAAAGACTCCAACAGACAATTAGGCTCACTAGTTTCTGCCAGATAATAAAAAGCCTGACTTTATATATTTGTTTCTGGTACAGTTTGTTTTACTTAGGTGGGCATCCTAGCAGATGTTTTTTAAAAAACTCCAGTGTGAATCAGGAATGTCTGTAGCTCCAAGCACTGTTGCAAGGTTTAACAGCAAATTGGATTACTCAGACATGGGTACCTTTCAAATTCCACTGTCATCAATAGCAATTCTTGGCAGTCTGGCATGGCTGAAAAGTACTATCAGTGCTACCACTGGGTAAAGTATGGAATTGTGAATTCACAGAGAAATTAGAGGGGAAAAGGTTAAAATTTACAATCTGGGATTTGTAGGTAGACCTGGACTGGCAAACGCTCCTGTACAGACACCAGGGGACACCGATTGGCAGTATTTTAATCTCCAATTAATTAACACTCTCCACATCTACTGTCTCTAGCACAAATAAAGTCGCTCAGTGACTTCAATAATTTTGTTTCCACTCCCCACCATGGTTCTGTTTGAGAAAGACCATGCTTTTATGATGAAGATAATTCAATAGCTCAACTTGCTTTGGGAACAGTTTCCTTGCAGACTGGGATCTGACTACGTATGTGCCTTTGGCTGCCTGCACAGTCTTTCTCTGACTCTCCACAAATCTCCACCCTCTTTAATCAGGGTATTTCTTCATTTAATGGCCAGCGCAGTGCAGCCTTCAGTAATCACTAACTTCAGCACTGATTGCAGGACTAACACCCACATTCCCGCTATTTAACCACAAAGCAAAAAAATTCAGCAACAATTTCATTCTTCACCAGAAAAGGAAAACCTTTACTTAACTAAATATTTTTGCCTGCTTTTTTTTAATTGTTAACAAAAAACTCTAGTTACAGGTTGGAGGCTTATCTTATTTTCACACCTCCAGGGTTCTAAGGTTATACAAGGACTAGTGTATATGCAGGCCAGCATTCATATAGGTTTTTTTTGTTTCTCTTGCTTATGACCAAACAAGGGGTAACTGTCATCAGCTTCCTCTCTGCTATTTCTTCATTTCAGTAACAATGCACTGGCCCTGATAAGTATTCAGCCACAGCATGTCTGCTTTGAAAAACAAAGCTGCTCTCCCATACCCTCTGTAAATGATTTGAGGAGGTTTACACCTCAGTCCAAACATCTGTGGCTCCAATTCCACCCCCACATGCTCAAACTTTGTGTTTACAAATGCAAGAACTTGGATTTAAGCACAACACAGCCCTGCAGTGTATCCAAGTCTCAAGACTTTTATGCCCTACATACACTGTGGAATTTCCACTACGCATACAAAATTATTCATGACAAAAACATCGAAGGACCACCCTCCCCCTCCCTCTGTGAGAATACCAATGAGAAAAATAGAAGAGGTTTTCTTTTCCTTCCTGATCATAGTAAGGAAAGGAAATTTAAAAACAACACGTATGGGGGAGGGGAAGGGAGAGTCGCTGCAAAATGTTGAAGACCAGGGGTGCGAGTACATACTTGTATTAACATCTTCCATCCCTGGAGCTGCAGTAATTTGCATGACATTATCTACCTGGGATGTTGCTATGGTTATCACCATACATAAGTAATTACCAGGGCAAATTGCACATACAGAGCACAGATGCATGCTGTCAGAAGCAAAGGATCTTTTTATACACTTCAAAATGTAAATGTTTGAAAAAACACCAATCACAAAGATTCCTCATAAGATAAAAACTTCAAGATTGCTCCCAAGTGATCTAACATTGTTGTTAACGATGCTTATTGGCAACAGTACCTTAAGGGCCACCATGCTCAAGTGAGGCAGACACTGCACAGGCTCAGTAAATCAACAGAAACAGTAACCAGTAGTAGTAACCGGAAACAAATCAGTAGAAAAAGTAGAAAATCCCTGCCCAAAGAGTTTACAGTGCAATTAGATGAGAAAGGTACAGAGCAAGAGAAGTGGTGTATCACACAGAGCAAACAAGGTTGTCAACCTCATGGTATTGGCATGATTATTTTGGGTAGATTATGTCAAGAAACTCGCTTCTGGCAAGCTAGGCACAAAAAGAAGGAGGAGGGAGTGATGTAGACTATCTCCATACAAAAAAAAAAAAAAAAAAGAGAAGGGACATGTTGTTGTGATGAAGCAGCTAGTCAGGACAGGCCAAAACTAAGCCTAATCAAAGTGGTTCTCTGAAAGTTCCCCCATTTCCCCTCCTGCAATGTTTCTGCTGCTATTTGCAGGCTGGGATCTGATTGTGCTCTGATCTCTTAACTTCTAGCTTTCCATAGGAGTCGAGGCAAAAGTTACAGTCCATCTACTGCTGTACACCCAAGCTGAAGAGAGCAATTAACACCTAGCAGAATTTGGCTGAAAGTACAAATACAGGGTGTCTAATGCTAGATCATCCAAAATAAATTAGATATAAAAAGCTCATTCTGAAATACTGTTACATTTCCAATAAATACAGCAGCACTGTATATGAATAGCTTGAGCTGCAGTCTATTGGTGTCAATGGAAATTTTTCAGCAACTTTGATGAAGGTGTTCTGTGCCCTAAGGAAAATACAAGGTTTAAAAAAATAGCACTGCTATGATCTGAGTAAAGCATATTAGGCTAACTAGAATGTAAAATATAAATCTGGAAAATACAAAATAGGTTTTTATAATTTAATTTGAGGTGACATACATTAGTCTCATATCCATCCAAACAATCATATGTTCCGTGTACAGAGGGATGCTCTTATTTAGTTGTTCTGGGTTTACAGAATGTACTAGAATCGAGGAGAAAAACTGTTATATTTTCCATTTGTATCTTCTCTGAAAAAGAAGTTCTTTTGCTTAGAAATCATTTGCTTCTCGCAGACATTTATCTTTACATCCTAATAACATTAACAGAGCTATCAAAGATCACCATTCTCCCTAACTGAACTGCAGAATACATTTTTACAGTGCTGAAATAGGCTCTAGTCCTAGATATAGCCTTTCCGAGTTCTCCCTGGGAAACCCAGCAGTCTGCCGCACCAACCCTAAGAACTTTGGTACTTCCCTAAACTCTCCACCAGTAAGTTAAGCTCACTTGCGTTTCAGCATCCAGCCCCAGAAAACCATCATTCCCTGATAATGAAGTGCCACCATGAGACCCTGGACTGCTGAGTTAAATCTACTCTCTCATTCCTCCAGGTTGCCTCAGGGGACTATTAATCATAGCCACATGAGACTCTGAAATTTACTGGATTTGTTGATGAGAAAACCAGTGAGTGTATCAGTGCTTTATCTATTTATATAGGGATCTCTATGTAAATGGAGACAAGCTCCACGAGATACTGCGTGTGAGCAGGAAATGAAAGACTTCTGCAAAGGACAGAAGAAGAAAAGTATCAACATCAGGATAAGTGTGTCTTTGCATGATGGTTAGGAATGCTGCACAGTCTGTAAAGATTTAGATGAGGCAGAAGATTTCAAAGCAGTTTTGCAGGCTGACTTTTAAACTAAAGATATATTTGCACTCTAAGAACTGTTAGGTGCTATATCACTCTTACTTTCACCATATCCTTTCAAACCAAACTATGACTCAGTCTTTAGGCCTGAATCTCATTCTAGTTTTAATATGGACTTCAAATTTAAGTAAGAGTATGAAAAGGTCCTTACTTAGAAAGCTACACCTATGACGCCATCAAGTATTTTGACTATTTTAGCAGATGGGACTCAAAAAACATACTGATAGAGATGATATGCTCTGAGAAGAGTTTTGCTGCTGAAAGCCTGCCAAGAACAGGTATTAGCCAGCAAGCAGCCAGAAAACATGGCATCCCTTAGGTATCATTTACATGGCCTCAGGAAAGGCACAGTTAATGATGTCCAGAAATACTGATGCAAGATATGTGTACCCTCATCAGGATAAATGCAGACTGAAGACAAAGTACGATATGAAACAAGTCATCTCAGGGTTTATCCAGGTAACTGGACCCACATGATGACAGGCATGTTGTAGCTCTAAGTATATTTCATACAAAATAGTTTGTTGACTGTAAATTTATCAGTGAAAGGGAAAGTAAATATGTGAAGAGCAAAATACAAGATGGAAAAAGTGAGATAAATATTGTTAGATTCATGGGAAAAATGCTATAAACAGTAAGCAAAGCTCTTTGATTTGCACTGTTTTCCAGCCCATAAAACCCTAATATCTGCCAGCGTTTCATTAAAAGCTTATAAACTACCCAGCATGCCTGCTGTTGCATAAATGTATTGCTAAAAAACATTGTCGATGTTGCAGACCTGGTATTTCGCAATGTTTCAAAGAAACCTTGTGTGTATAAAACTCAGACGCATTACTGAAAAGTGTGGATTACAAAAATAGCACCTTAAGCTCTAAACCTAACTAATATTAATCATTCAGTAGCAGTAGGTTTCTCTCAGGAGATATGTTCATAGTAATGCTAAAACAGAAAATACCAATACTTCAGAGAAAATTATTCAGTATTTTAAGAAACAAGTGTTGCGGATAAAGGATTTAAGAGAAAACTACCACTTGGCAATTCAGTAAAAGGAGTAGAAGGTATGACTTTTCACAGAGGATTAAGAGTTCAAGGTGTTTGATGAGGTCACGATAGCGCGATGGCAAAATCTGTAAATGTTAATCTGAGTGATACAAAAATCTGGCAACGCTGACTGACCAGATCAACAACTGTTTTGACTGAACGTGCAATCTATTCTCAGCATTAAAATCTAAGACTTCAGCCCTCTAAGGACAAGTAATAGCAGTATCTTTCCTTTTCCACAAAAAGTCACATTGGATCAATCAAATTTTTATTGTTATTACCGATGGTCCCAAACCAAGTCTGGAGGGATCAGAACATTCATGATTTCCCATCTTTCATAAGATCACCGGATTTCAGGGCTCACTCACACCTGAACCCAAACACAGGGCAAAATTAAAATGTTCCGATGGCCAGAACCCATATCCCTGAGGCAAACCCTTTCAATGCCTGGAGCCTTTCAAATGAATGACCATGTATGCACTTAGCCCAT
The DNA here is from genome assembly GCF_031877795.1 of Strix aluco. Taxonomy (NCBI): domain Eukaryota; kingdom Metazoa; phylum Chordata; class Aves; order Strigiformes; family Strigidae; genus Strix; species Strix aluco. The sequence goes on along the minus strand of NC_133946.1, from coordinate 4,037,986 downwards.
TCTGCATTGCTATTACTGTAGCTTTTCTCACAGAAGCAACTCCAAATTGTTCTGACAACAGAACATATAGATTCATTTCTCATGTTCCTCAAATAACTTCATATTCCTCTGCTATTAAGATCAAACATCAAGCTGATGTTTGATTACAACACTGATGGGGTGAATGGGCAGTAAAACATACCTGTTACCCATGCAAATGACTTACCTCTTAACTAGCAGCACACTCCAGCACCATGTGGATTGAGAAGGTAAAAATTCAGCCCAGCCTCACCTCGGAGTAACACTAGAAACAACATTTATAGATGTAGGAATTGGGGACAGGAACATTAGAAGACCAAGACACAAGAAAGAGCCATATCTGAATTATTGCACAAATATGAGATTCCTGAATATGTTAATGAAAACATTGTTTTACAGGTATATGCTTAATACAAAAAAACCCCAAACAATAAAAGCATTGCATCTCACTTTGTAAACTCAAACACAGCTGGTATGATCAGCTGAATCATTTCAAGCTGCCATGTGCATATCACAGCTCTCACCAAAACCGCACTGAGGCACTCGCTCGCTGCGGGTGTACAGACACACCCAGAGGGGCGTCCATCCAGGCCTAAAGCAAAGGGCAGCTCATGTGACTAAAGTGCAAGGGTTTCGCTCTGCCTAGACTTAAGTAACAAACTAACATATTTGACAGTCTAAATGTTTGAAATCTGCTACTCTCACCAATGGTTCTGAGGCAAAACCACCGCTAGTCCTGCATGGCTCTCGTTCACACTTTGCACGAGTCATAAAAGGAAGAAAACAGCAAATGTGGAAGTCTTTGACACCACCTTTTTGCTGTCATTACAGCCAAGCCATGTGCCAGGCAAAGTTCAGCTACACACGAGGTTTAGGTCAAAAGGATGTCTGCCAGGGTAACAACAGCGGAAGGGTGGCTGTGGTGTCAATGTTAGTGGTATAGCCAAAGGCCACATCATAAATATGCTTCATATACCCTGCGGACCAGGCTGACAAGCCAGGCGTTGCAATTTGAAACTAGTAGTAGCCACAGGTCCAAAGTAACAACGGACAGACAAGCTCCAGTGGTGATGCTTATCTGCACAGTTTGGTCATACAGTTTAAAATAGGACCCCTACAACAGGATCATTAATGTACAACATGCTGCATAGAATGACAATCCTCCCTCGTAGTGAATTAAGGATGTAACATAGGAAGAGGAATTATACTAGGTGCAAGTTTCCATTACCTGTGTCTAGAGACTTTTACAATCTTGAGTAAAATAAATTGCTATTTAAGGAAAAACCAAAACTTTTTTTTCTGCTGAATGATTTGGGCTTTCTCTCTCCTGCAGTTTTCAGGATCCCGAGCTTGCTTCCCTGACAGTGACAGTGACCATATCACGATAAATGTTCTCTATGACAGTGCTGACTACCTTTCTTTTATACATTTTTTGGGTATCAGCTTGCTTTAACACTCAAGACAGAGCCACAGGGTTTTTAAACTTGTAGCCTTATTGTTACTTGCCTCGAAAAGAAAACAATCACACTTTTGTCCTTTCCGAACCAATTTAGGATGACAGCAGAAACCATCAACCAGGTAACTCTGGATGAATGAACTACACGGGGTAACGGAGAAACAGGCGCGAGCCGCTGTTTGTGCCGAGGGGGGGTTGTAACTGCCTGAGCTCAGAACGGTGCGGTGACAAGAGCGGCAGAGGGCGGCAAGTTCCCCGCTCGGAAGCGCCGGCCGCGGCTCTCCGGGCTTCCTTAGCAAAAACTGCTCGGGCCCCGGTGGCGGCGGCGGGGGGCCGCCGGGCGCCGTTCGGCTCGCACCGCCCTGCAGACGTGGCGCCGGACCGGGCCGCGCTGCGCTGCCGGCGGCCGCTGCCCAATCGCGGCCGCCCCCCGTGACCGGCCGGGGGAGGAGCGGGGCCGGGGAGCGGCGGGGCGGGTGCGATGACCGGGGCCGGCCTCGGCGGGCGCCGGGCAGCGGAGGGGTGCTAGCCACTGCCGCCTCGGCGGGACTCGGGGTGCGCGGCGCCCGCGGGGCAGGGCTAGGCCCGGGCCGGGCCGGCGGGGCATGGCGGGCGGCGGGGCGCGGTGGCGGCTGGCGCTGGTGCTGGCGCTGCTGCCGGTGCCGGGCGGGCTGGGCAAGCCGACGGCGCGGCAGGAGCGGGCGCGGCCCGGCGCCGCGCAGCACGAGGACCGGCCGGGCTTCCAGTACGACCACGAGGCCTTCCTGGGCAAGGAGGAGGCGCGGAGCTTCGACCAGCTGAGCCCGGAGGAGAGCCGGGACAGGCTGGGGTGAGAGGCGCGGGCGGCGGCCAGAGCGCGGCGGCCTGCGGAAACGTGGCAGGGGGAGGGCCCGGCGCGGGGAGGGGGGGGAGCTGCCTCCTTTTCTTGTGCGCCCCGGGGGCGGCAGGGGGCTGCGCCAGAGCAGGGGCGGCGGCTGGAGGGTGTCGAGCGCTGCCTGCCCGCTCCAGCTCCCCGGCCCCAGGGGAGACTGGCCCCTTCCCAGCCTGAGGGGCTAGGGGAGTAGCACCCCATACCCCTGTATAGACAGTGATGCCTTTTCGGTGAGGCTTCCTGCACACCCCGCTGATTCTGCAAACGAGCATCTAACAGATCATCACCTTTGCATTTTTCTCTCCTGCCTTTTCTGGCCCTACAGCAGTAAGCCTCGAGGAGGGAGCTGCTGTGGTGCTGTGCCCGGTGCTGGGCAGACACGGACCTCACCCACTGCTGGAGGACTTTGCTGCTACAGCTCCTTACCTCTGGGTCATTGCTGGACTGTATTAGTGTGAATCAGGTTTAAACCATTCCTTCTTTACAGTTCCATTTAGAAGTCCACTTGAAGCCATCTTCCCCCAGCTTTTCCATGTGTGACATCTTTGCCCACCGTCTTAGAGCGTTGCTCTTGCTTCCGCGCTCCTCTTTACACCAAGAACAGTCGCGTGCAGCAGTTGCCTTCTTCCTCCTTTACACTTACGGGAAGTCAGATCACTGATTAGAATTAAGTTTAACAGTCATTTAAGAAAGATCCTTTTATGCAGTTCCTAACAAGAAAATCGTCTAAAGTATCTGCAAGTTCTCAGTAAGATTACCTTTACTTCCCTTCCATAGGGAGTGGTGCTTACTCATTGTATGGTTGCCGAGTTCCATCATAAGCTCTATCACTGTTATCTCACCAACTAACCTCTTGATACTTCTGGAAGCTGTCACTACTATTTACTTTATCTGTTTACTCACCAAGATACAAGTGGTTATCAGAAATTACCAATTTCATCTACATTGTTTCAAGAAGGAGCAAAAGAAACGATGTTCTCAGCATACATGATCTATGGCTTAGATTCTCATAAAACCACTAAAATGGACATGCCTTTTTTAAATTGGTCTACACTTATACTTACACCAGTATAGATACTTCAGCTGGGGATATGATTTAACAATAGAGGTGGTTTTAAACAGTTTTTGCAAACACTAACTCAGCAAGGGAGGAAGCTTAACTTTTAGTCATTTCACTGTGTGCACCTTGGGGAGTCCTGTGGGAAAGTTTTGTAACTTTCAGCACTTCCTAACCTTGTAATTTCAGATAGTGTACTGGGAGGTAGAGGATCTTAAAAACACTTCACTGTCTTCATTTTAGTGTGGTTTAATAATCAGATATGCTGGAAAAAACCCAGTTTCGTTATGAGCAACCTCTGCAGTGAGGGTTACAAATAGTGTCACCTCTCAGCAAGTGGCTGGCTTTTAGGAAGAAGACAGATTTAATGAAAAGATATTTTTAAATGCTTTCTGGGAGAAGACAAGAACGTATGGTCTGCTGCTCTAACCAAAGTGCATGCTGCTGCATTCGTAAGTTATTTTACCTTTCTTCATAAAGGTGGCAGCATGTTGTTCATCCCAATGACCAGTGCTGGGATCGGAATCCCAGGGCTAGACAGGAGTAACGCAAAGGTCCTCTTACCTTCTTCCAGCAAGCAAAAAGGAACTAGCTAGTATACAGAAAAAGCCCAGCAAACTCAACTACCTGCAGACTTAGTGGAGGACCAGCTGCACAGTATGATCTTGGTTTGAGATTGTGGCACATATCAGCCCATAATCATATCATGACCTGGGAGCGCACCTGCCCTTATGACAGATTCAGTGACAGGGGCATCCCTTCTCCCAGTCCTCCCACACCTGACAAGGGAAGAAATGCACATTGCCCATCCATGTGCGGTACCACAACTCACCTGGCTTTGGAGAAGCGTGACATAATCCTGGTGCAGCACCCCAGACTGCATTAAGGGACTGGAGATGAGCTAAGGAAGGGAGTGGGGCTGTAGTCCTCTAAACCTTCTTCCCGCTGTTTGTGATGGGCCTGTCATTTTCAGAAAACATAGAAGATGGTTACAGATCCTCACAATAGAAACATTTCTGGTTTTTATTTTATATAGGCCAAGGCCAGAATTTATCAACATACAGTTGTGCTCACATCAGGTGCAGAGGGGAAGCCTTCCTCTTTCAGCTGCTTCATAGTAATGATTTCCTTTGTTTTGTCACCAGATGTCTTTGCAGACTGGCAGCTTAAATCTCTGTGGTAGCAGGTTGTGTGTACCTGTTATGTGTGCCCTCTAGATTCTTTATTATGAGGTGGGAAACTAGGACTGACTGTAATTCCACCTCCATTAAAGGGAAAAAGTAGACTTCCAGGCATTACACACTTTTCTGCTGGGGAGCCACAGGAGAAACTGCAGGTGTCCATGAAATCCTAGCTTTTTGCTGTGGTTTTGCCATTAGTGTCTCCTACTCTGAGCGCAGCATGGCCACTCTCTATGGAGAGTGAACAGCTACCCCTAAGTTAGTAGATACAACCCAAGAAGTCCAGGTATTATATGAGGTACTTTGTTCACTATTTTCAATCATGCAAGTTCAATTATTCATAGCAATATTGAATAATGAATAGAGACCTATCCTTTAAAATAATCTGCAAAATGCAAGAAAGTCTTAGCCAGTAGGACAGCTGTATAAGTTTTGAACACTCAGTTTTTGTGGAACATCAGGGCCAGATAAAGATTGCTAAAATTGTACTGACAAGCAGTTTGTTTTTCTGTCAACTCTTAAGGATGCTGGTCTCTCTTTACAGGAAGATTGTGGATAGAATAGATGACAACAAAGATGGCTATCTCACAACAGAGGAATTAAAAAACTGGATTAAACGGGTACAGAAACGCTATATCTATGAAAATGTGGCTAAAGTTTGGAAAGACTATGATCTAAACAAGGACAATAAAATTGCCTGGGAAGAATACAAACAAGCCACATACGGTTATTATCTAGGTAAGATAACATTTTCAGATTATATGCTCAAAGACTATTGAGACTATAAGGCATGATTTCATGCCTTACAGTCAACAGGAGTTTGGTATCGCATTTAGGACTTGAAAAGTCGCATTAAATTTTATGGCTACTCAGAGGTCAAAAGCACTTCTTAGTTGTTTATTGCAGCCATTTCCACATGGGTCACAGAACACAGAAGGTTTTGTAGAGGGATTATTAAATGTACTGACAAAGATGAATTAAAGTCTCCTCCAGTTAGAAATATATATTTTTTTAACATTAAAAGTGTTACTTTAAATTAAAAATAATATATTGTATAATTTACCAGTACTTGTTAATTCAGTCTCTCTAAACTCTTAGGATTCTAGATGCTAAAAATTTAGGCTGGATCTAAAAAGTTATTGATTAAAATAGTTCTTGCAGAATAACATGCTTCAGACTGTGATCAACTGCAAATGAAAATCCTTAAGAAATCTTGCAAAAGAAACATGTATTAAAAGAAATATCTGAATTTCGCCGCCCCCCCCCAATACATTCCCTTTGCTCTTTATAAGTTTATGAAGGGAAAGGAGGACAAGAGATCACTTAAGAAAAAGGGCAGTGCTGACAGAACAACAAATTGGTATTAATTGACCATTTATACTGGAAATGAGAAGACAATGTCTACCTACCGTAGAGGCAGTTTCTGGAGCAAGCTTCCAGTAGCAGTAATAATTCCAAAGTCTACCTTAGATTAAAATGGAGCTTAGTACATTTGTGGAAGGAACTATTTCCACATAATCACTGCAGCAGTATCCCTGGGAGCCCTTCTCAGCAGTTTGTCTTTGCTCTCTGTAATTCACGATATTCAGAGGACAGCTACTACATTGTGGTCTTGTGTTAATGCACACTTAAAATTCCCATCTGTGATTCCTGGCCTAGTCTCTCTCAACTGTGTTTGTCTCCCAACATGCAAATTATGAAATTGTTGAGTATTTTTCATGTTTGAAGTCAGCTTAGTGATCCTATTTTAAAAATTATATCAAATACCATTCATTTTACACCACTGAACACCCTGAAAAAATGTCATTGTTTTAAACTGAAAATAATTGTTAGGTTATCTGTAGCAGAGGCGTAGTAGTTAGATAATTTCAGTCAGTCTGCCAGCTTCTGAAACTACTCTCCTTTAGTTTGCTTGCTTTTTGAAACTGAAAAGTTGTGTAGCTCATACTGATTCCTAAGAAGAATAAAACTTCTGTGAATGAAATCTACCCCAAATACTGCCTAAGCAGTGCTTATAAAAGCAGATTAAAAAAAAAAAAATCCGTGCAGGATGATATACAATACTGCAAAATCTATTACCCTAGATTCCAACAGAAGGCTTACTCAGACATTTACTTATACTACTAAGTCACCTTTTAAAAAATCAAACAAAGTGCTTGACCTCACAGGAGAGAGAAGTTCCATTTTAACACAGCAGGTATTCTGGCAATAAGCCTTTGTATTTCTAGTCTCTAACAGCAAATTGGGGTGCTTCTTTGTGGTAATATGTTTTAGAAGGAATACAGTTTTGAGATCGTCTCGATTAATTTGCAGAAAATCCAGAAGAATTCCAAGATGCAACCGATCAGCACAGTTTTAAAAAAATGCTGCCCAGAGATGAAAGACGATTCAAAACCGCAGATCTGGATGGAGACTTAGCTGCCACTCGTGAAGAATTCACTGCTTTCCTTCACCCAGAGGAGTTTGAGCATATGAAAAACATCGTTGTCTTAGTAAGCAGAGCAAAACCAATTACATTATTTTTACTTTTATTTTTTGGATGAGCTTTGAAAAGCTTCTCTAACCTTTCCATGCAGGATTTAGAAAGAGACACGCACGCGTAATAGCCAAGTGGGGGAACAGAGAGGGATGCCTGTTCTGAAATTCACTTGATTTAGAGCTCTCAGTATAAGAAAGACTTATTAAATGCACTTCGACAGCTCCTAGATGGAATCAAGAAACAGTCTCGGGGCACAGGCTTACACCAAAGTAAGAAGAAGGGTATGCTGACATGCAGCAGTTAAGTGTTTGATGCAAGATTGTATCTGCCCCTAGCTTAAACCTTAAGCGTGGTGTCCAGTTCATTCATGCAGGGAATTTTTTCAACATGAAAGGATATTTGTATATTCATTGTGTAAACAACAATTACACTGGATTCAGTGAGAGTACATTTGCCTGTGTACAGGGCAGGTCAAGGCCTCAAAACATGAAACGATCAAAGAGGCAAGCAGCCAGAATTCTCAGTTCTCTCTTGATTACTTTGATGCAAAACTATTTTCCAGGAAACCTTAGAAGACATAGATAAAAACGAGGATGGTTTTGTGGATCAAGATGAATACATTGGTAAGTGTTGAGATTTGTTTCTTATATAATCTCCAGTCCGTTTCTCCATGTTCTCTCAAATTTGCAGCAGTAGTAACAACCCAAAGATGAATATTTCTGTGTTCCAGTTCAACTATTTTAAATCAACCATCCAACCCAGAAGGTTTAATTTCATTTTAGGCAGATAGCAACATCACCGGCAAAAGGTTCCTTACACTTTACAGCATAAGATTCTCCTCTTATTCTCGTATAATTTGTCTAAGAAGGTCTGGAATAATATTTTTCATGACAGGAATACTCTCTGTATATTTGACCACATTAACAGCTTTTTGAAGGCACTGTTTAGAAACACAGGAGGATCAGAGAGTGAATTAGTCTCTTCCCAAGTTTCAATGGTACTTGACCAAGTAAAATATCTAGGAAGCACACATTGCAAAACAGAAAATTCACCTTTTTTCCACTAGTTACTTTCCTAATTTAATTAGTAAGTAAAAACCCATACTTCTCTAATGATTTGTATGGTGATGCCATTATGTTTCTTCTAGAAATAAAAGATGCGTTAGAAATGAGCTGTGTAAAAATAGCACTAAGATTTAAGATTCTCAAAGAAGTTGTGATGTGCGTGAAAGTCAGTTGTGCATTGCTTCAGTGGCAGTAAGAGAACAAAATCAACAGCAGATCAGTCACAGTTAATTGCACAAACTTCAGTCACACTAGGCAGTTAGCTGCTGTCTTGCACTTAGACCTATGCAGCCAAAACAGAAGCAGGACTGAAGATCAGTAGTACGTAATACGTTTTAGCCTTTTGAATCACTGTGCTGATGCCAAAAGCTAACTTCTCCCACTGCACTCACTTTGATGTTTTAAATCAAGAAAGTAGCACCAGGAAAGCATTAGTGCAAACTCAGATGAATCTTTCTGTTTCTGGTGGTGCTATAAAGATCACTTCACATATAATCAGGAACAATATACACACGTTAATTAATGGCAGGGGGCTTCTATTCCTTGTAAATTATATTTAGCCTCAGAATGTGAATGCTATTCATTTATGACTGAAATAACAGAGCAGCATAATTTCCACAGTAATTTCAGTTCATTCAGTGACATTACCTACATATAATTATAAGGTAATTGTCAACATTTGTTACCATGTGAATGCCGGTTTTTCTTGTCTTCTATAGATAGGAACATAGAATGTTCTAGTCACGATCACCTCACATTGGCAAGGATGATAAAAATCAAATTGACAGGACATGTCAGTTGCTTCAAATAAACAATATAATTTGCACTTTAAAAAATGAAAAAAAGAAAGTGAATGTGTTGTCTGAAGTTTTCTTCATGAGTTGAGGAAAACTATGCTTAAATATTCCTACTTCCCTTTTTCAGATGTAATATTTTTTATTTTTGATGAACCTGGTGTTAAAAAACAAGGAGAAAACCAAATCTCTCTTCATTAGTATTTTATAAGGAACAACAAAAAGAAGTCCAAAAATTTCAGTCTCTAGATCAGATATTTGATGGGGAAATTTTCTGAAGGTTATAGAAAAATTCCTCCCTCCTTCCTCCTATTTTGTCTTTTACAAAATTTGGTTTAGATTTTGCACAAGCAGCCAAGCAAAATATCCCTAGTCATGTTAAGCAGAGAGAACTAAATTCTTATTGTGCATGAGCAGGTAACAGAGTATTTCAGGGACACTGTGCACAATTCTACCAATAGAGAACTTCAGCCTAGTGTACGTGTTCACGCCGCAGGGTCAGGGGAGGTTACTCCTAGATTTGAGACCAGCATTTATACTTCCTATAGATACCAGCCAGCCTCTGGCCCTGAGATCATCCTTGTGGGGTGCACTTTTCCTTAGCACATCCTTGAAAACCAAGTAGAAAAGTGGAAGGCTTGAGGAATAAGCAGCCCTATTGAGCAGGTAACAATTGTGTGGGCACAGTGACCAGAAGAATAAAGTGGACACACTGCTCATCATTTGGAAGGCCTATGCTGTAAAGAACAGTTACACATCACTTGCTCTTAATAATCGCTGCTACTCTCCCAACTCCGTTTATACAGATAGCTGCTGCCACTGTGGCATTTTCCTACTGATGCTTCTTAAATATAGCACAGGACTGACGTACAGAGCAGCTCACGTACGTAATCTGTGCATCCTGTGTCACAAATGGTACTCCATCCCGTGGTACCAGTTCATGACAAGTGCACTCACTGCCTGTGGTTTCTCACACAGAATGCACCACTGATTCATGACTTCTCCAGGTCTTTGTAGAAGAATACCTTCTACTAGAGTATGCTGCAGCACTGCATGGTTAAAAAAGGACTCATCTACCAAGATGTCTCACACAGACCTCTCTAAAAGCAGGGCAAAAACATTCAAGTTCCATTTAGCAATTTTTGTTTTCCTAAATTTCCACCTTTTGTTCCTTTAACCACTGTCTGCTGGCTGGAGTCTGATCTTATCCACAAAAACATTTGCTGGCAAGGACAAGATAAAATTGCTGAGTTCCTAAAGCTTATGATGGCTATTCAACTAAAGATCCTTAAAAGAATTTTTTTCGTTCTGAAATTCAGTGGATGATGGCCTTTCAACACATTCACCTCTCATGTTAGCCTCACCACTAGAGCACAGTTACGATACGAGGGTCACATAAGAATGGACAGAATCACCAGCAGTGAAGAAATAGACCTGAGAGAAGATACAAGCAGCTACTTTATTTACACCCCACATTTCATTTTCTGTACAAAGAAACGCTGTGCAGAGAGTGAAAAGTTTAGTCTTCCTCTGAAGAACACTGTGCAAACGCCTTTAGTTTGTGCATAATTTGCAAATTAAATACAACTTGAGTGAGACCTTTATTTCTTCTCCAGCTGATATGTTTGCAAATGAAGAGGGTGGACCAGAGCCTGACTGGGTGATTACAGAGCGTGAACAGTTTTCAGATTTTCGTGACCTCAACAAGGATGGAAAGATGGACAAAGAGGAGATTCAGCACTGGATTCTCCCACAAGACTATGATCATGCACTAGCTGAAGCCAGGCACTTAGTCTATGAATCGGATGTAGACAAGGTACTTAGTATTCTACTATACTTTTTTTAAAAGTTACATAAGATGATGTGGGTTTTTTTAAACATAGCAGCTTGCAAGAATTTATTCCTAATAATTTTTCTTATTAGTACACTTTAAATGGAGTTTTAGAGGCTAGAATTGCTAGTGCATTAATGCCAGTTTCAGTTGGTAGGGTTAGAATCACAAAAGTAGTAAAACACAGTTTATCAGCTCTAGAAGTTCCCTTTGCTTTCATTAGGTTAGATAAGAAATTATCATCATCTTAAACCTGGAAGTTTTGACACAGTAGAAATATTTTTTTTCCTTTTAAGAGTGGTCATGGCTTTTATATGCTAATTTAGACTGCAAGAGAAAAATAAAAGATACATTTCATAGGAGGTAGCATATAACTGTTTGGCAGTGAGTTAATTACAAAGAACTTTCAATTAGCAGTTTGACCCAGCTGAAGCGAGTGGAACTTCTGCCTTACCCTGAGTCCAAATTTCACCCACCGTGACAACTACAATGATTCCCAAACCTGCAGTCTGCTGCTTTGAAGAACTAGCTGTTTCCCAGGGCTCTTGTAAGTCTGTGCTGGTGTTTTTTTACTTAACTTTGAAAATGTTCTCAGAGATTTTATTTTCCTCCCACCAGGATCAAAAACTAACGAAAGAGGAGGTTCTAGACAACTGGAATATGTTCGTTGGAAGTCAAGCTACTAATTATGGGGAGGACCTCACAAGAAACCACGATGAACTATGATACAGTATACCAACCAGTATGCCACACACCTTTTCTTCATTTTACTGAAATCACCAAGTCCATCCCCTTTTTTTGGGGAAGATGGGCAAGGGACACACTCACAACTGAATGACTTGCATTAATATATTTTTAACATGCCAGCTTATTACCTCAGAAACTGCATAGAAATAACTTTTTACTCTTTTCACATGGTTAAATACAATATCTAATTACTGTAGTTTTATTTTGAAACAAAAAGATAACTTTTCTTAATAGATTAGAGCCTTACTGGAAAAGGCACTTCTAAAAACATAAGGATTTTTAATAGTGAAATATTTTCTTCAAATACCCACTTCTACTATAGTGAAATGCAGCTAGGATTAGAAG